>NC_043010.1:19218979-19226479 GCF_006345805.1 Octopus sinensis
GAAGAAGAAGAAGACAGAAGAAGAAGAAGAGAAGAAGATAGAAAAGAAGAAGAAGAAAGAAGAAGAGAAGAGAAAGAAGAAGAAGAAGAGAAGAAGAGGAAGAAGAAGAAGAAGAAGAAGAAGAAAGGAAGAAAAAAAAAAAAGAAGAAGAAGAAGAAAGAAGAAGAAGAAGAAGAAGAAGAAGAAGAAGAAGAAGAAGAAGAAGAAGAAGAAGAAGAATCCTTCTACTAAAGGCAAAAGGCCTGAAATTTTGGGACGAGAGGATTAGTCGATTACATCTACCCCAGTGTTTCACTGGAACTCAATTTATCGACCTCGAAAGGATGAAAGGCAAAGTCGAAATGGGCGGTATTTGAACTCAGAAACTAAAAACTGACGAAATACCGCTAAGCATTTTTTCCGGCGTGCTAACAATTCTGCCAACTCGCCGCCTTCTTAATAATAATAATAATAATGATAATAATAATAATAATAATAATAATAATAATAATAATAATAATAATAATAATACCCTGATATTAGTGGTTCTCATGACTTTTGATCTTAACTGATTGGAAGTGTTATCATACACATGTTTTATCTTGATATAAAAGATAGGCCACAGCAAATATTCTGTTTGTCAGCTGATCATGTCTTTTAGAGGCTGGCGATATGTGCATCTCTGATCACGAGCAGAACTAGTGGGGGAGCATCGTAGCCGTATGTTGAGAAGGATTCTTTGGAGTTTGAATAATTCACCTTTCGCAACATGGGTGTTTCGTTCATCATCCTTAAACAAACTCAATTCAGGGACCTTTTAAGCGGGATAGCTGCTCGACCTGAAGAAAATCCTAACTGGGCCCCCACCTGCAAGGTCATGCACTCTCTGTCTTGATATGAAATAACCATGTGGCACTCATATGGTCGTGATGCATGTGCTTGGCGTACCTTTATCAAACAGGTAGTTATGATGGGTATACCGGGCTTTGTATATTTGTACACCAGTGTCACATTGATGGCATGCGGTGCTCTCTCACTCAACAACAACAGCAGCAGCAGCAGCAGCAACAACAACAACAGCAACAAAAACAGCAACAACAAGTAACTGTACTTATAGGTTCCCAATCACTAGTTCACAATATGTGATGTTGGGGGAATGCATATGTGGGTGTGTATGGATGTATGTATACGCCATGTGTATGCGCCACGCGTATATATATATATATATATATATATATATATAATATATATATATATATATATATATATATATATTATATATATAATATACAATTGTATGTGTATGTATATGCTATGTGTTTGTCTTCCCCGCATGTACTTCTAGGTGTACGTGTATATGTATGTATATATGAAAGCGTCTATATACGCATACAATGACAGAGAAGAACTTGGCTTTAGTTGTTAACTTCATAACAGTTGTATTTTTTTTTCTAAACTCTTGTAATTCCATATTTGGCAGTGGTTGCCTAATAGACGGGGGACATGGCGAGACCAAGGTCGAGATGGAGAAAGATAAAGACAGAGAGAAAGAGAGAGACCGAGAGGGACAGAAAGAGATAGGTGGGAGACGGATATGTACAGACGGATAGACAGACAGACAGACAGACAAATACTAATAAAACCAATCGCAGTCCAAAAACAGTGTATGATGAGCGAAACTATAAATTATCACTTGTCGCCATTCCAATATGGATGACATCTTTTCCTCTTTTTAACAATTTCATCGCTGATCAAAGAAAAACAGAAATACGTCTGTATTGTGTCTTTGTTGTCTACTGTTTGTGTGTGTGTATGTGTGTATGTATTTATGTATTATGTATGTATGTATGTATGTATGTATGTATGTATGATGTATGTATGTGTGTATGTGTGTAGTTAGGTAGGTAGGTTGGTAGGTAGGTAGGTTTACGTGTATGTTGTTGTGTATGTGTATATATTACAATTTCTTTATGTGTGTGAATATATGTACATATATATATATGTGTGTGTGTGTGTGTGTGTGTGTATTGGGTGTATATGTGTATATTGTGAGAATCTGTGTATATATTTACATACATATGCACCCTCGCATGCGCACACACGTATACACACACAATATATATATACACTCACATATATACATGTGGTACATATGTATAGGTACATGCATACATACGTATTATGTATGTGTGTATGTACTATGATGTGTGCGTGTATGATTAGTTCTTTAGTTCTCTTCACCATATAAACCAAACTAGTTACGGTCAAGCTGGAGCAATGCCCAATCATGGACATTTTCTGGAACACTTTCACTTTACGTTTTCAAGCAACGTTGTTGTTGTTGCTGTATATGTTTTGATGTTCTCATTATTGTTGTAGATGCTGTCCTATTTTTCACCATAGCTCTGTTACATCGTAATTTTACCGATCCTTTACACAGTAACGGTGCCAGTGTAACGTGGTGTTAACACTGCGTTATGCTGAGGTAATGCGCAATGTAGCAACACTGCGTCATACTGTACGTATTGAGGCGGGCTAAAGCGTGCCAATAGTGTGAGTCACGTGAGGAGGGAAACTCACAGAGAGGAAGAAAAACCCCGGTCCCAAATCTTTGCTGCTTTGCGGTCATACCCAGCCATGGGAAGGCTTCAGGAATAAACCTGAGGGAAAATCAGGAGTTGGAGCCCTTGAGGCAGTTCAACCCTCCTGTGCAACCTCGTTCTGACAACAGCTACGACGACACTGCAACGACTGTGCTGTGCCTTTGGATTGATCGGTGATGTGGAGAGTGAGAAGGACCTGTCCTCCATACCATATTGCCCAGGCGCAGGTCCCTATCGGACATCCTATATTGGAGAGATAGAATCGGGATCGGACTGGTCAGTCACAGACAACACAGTTTGTATGGGGCAGACAACTAGGACCATCATCCATTGTCGTTAATAAGAGACAGAGGTGTCAGAGAACATTAAATACTCAGTCACTGACACTAGGAGACAATGAGTCGTTGTTTAAACAAGAAACAACAGCAGAAAGTAATCTCAGATTGAAGGAGTTAGGGGAACGGATTAGACAGATTTTTAAGTGGGAAGAGAAAAAAAAGAGAGAGGGCCTAGTAGAGGGATAGATAGATAGATAGATAGATAGATAGATAGATAGATAGAGAGAGAGAGAGAGAGAGAGAGAGAGAGATGGAGAGATGGGGAGATGGAAGTGGACATCTGTAGGGGTGCTGTGCCTAATAATTGCTATATTACATCAAAGTCGGATGGATTGTAAAACTTGAATCTTCATCGTCGGAGCCGATGAAGTATCCATGTTCGTATATTATTTATATTTGTGTATACACGTATCTAGAATTAACATTGTGTAACACAGCGTGCTTCAGGGAGTTGTCACAGTGAATCAACCCAGTACACTACACAGCTGAGGCTTACATCCATTCCCTCTACAAAGACTCCTACAAGCAACTGGGCTACTAGTTGTCACTCAAATTGCTGAAGTAGCAACCAAATCGCCCTCGAATCTCACCCTACCAGCTTTTAAGAAAATTCAGAACATTGGACAATTGTATCATGAATACACTATTTAAACGACAATGGATGGTCACGACTGGAATATTTCATAAGTCTGTTCGATCAGCACAACCCTAACCCTACAGAAAGAAGAATGGAAAGATCCATTTTAATCTGAATCTTCAAGGCGAAAACTTTCAATAATCTCTTTAGTTTTGCTTCGGTAGATTTTCTCTCTTATTTATTATTTCAATTTATTCTGTCCGTTCCATTATCTTTTTACTCTCCGTCATATATATATATATATATATATATATATATATATACATTCATTCATACACTCCCATACACACAAGCATATATAAATATATACCTATATACACACACGTACACACACACACACACTCACACACATACATATACATGCACACGTACACGCACACACACGTACGCACACACACATAGAGATGTATATTTTCTGTTATTTTCACTGTTTTCAACGAAATTTGAAACGATGATTTGGATATTTACTCTTAATACCTTCTTAGCAGATTGAAAAACGAAAAAGACGCTAGTCGCTGTTGTGTACGTCGCTGAAGAATAGTTTCTCTCTTTTATGATGACAGTGTGTTCATAACACACTCGGCTTATTAGTACAAATGATTATTAGACACCAGTGTTTCGACATGTTCTGTCTCTTCAGTCAGAAGTACTTGGGACTTTAAGCCAAAACTTTTTCATTCTCCTCTTTCCACTTTCCTTCCTCTGTTTTCCAGTTCTCTTCAAACCACCAGTGACGTATACTCAACCTTTTGTCACCATCACTACACCTCCCCGTCTGGTATGTACTTGGTTTCAAAAGAGCATAGTATTGCCTACACTCATCGTTACACATACGAAGGTCTTTGTTCGTATGACCGACCTTATGTCGTTTTTAGACGTTACATGCGCACACAGATTTGTACGCGAACCTACATATGCACCTCTAAAACGAATACAGGCGTATCTGTGCCTCTCCACTCTACAAATGCTTATATGTACATATATGTATATTCAGTGGGGGTATATTTACTATTATCTACATTGGTACTATATATATTTTACTGTGTAGATTCGTCTTCACCCACACATGTGTATGCTTATGTATATATATACATATATTCATATTTGTTTACATTTATCTTTAAATATCCATAAACCCTACTAACAGTAATGCACAGACTATTACGATTTTCCACACAACCAATCGGATCGATGGAATAGCTTTGATTGATGTTTGTGAAAACCAAACTGATTTTTCACAACTTTTATGATCATAACATAATATTAACAGAAATAAATTTTAAGTTACTGCTATAAATTTCACTTACAAATCATATATATATATATATATATATATTTGTGTGTGTGTGTGTGTGTGTGTCTGTGTCTGTGTCTGTGTGTGTGTGTGTGTGTGTGTGTGTGTGTGTGTGTGTGTGTGTGTGTGTGCGTTGCGCGTGTGTCTCTGAGAAAGTGTGACGAGATTTTTAAAATCACGTTTATAATAGAGTGAAATCAATTTTAGTTATACGATTTGGTAGCGTCGTTAAATCGTCAGATAGTTTGTTTGTTGGTATTTATTCTGACTTTGTGCTTTCTGTTCAAATCTCGCCGTGTTCAGCTTTGCTTTCGATCCTTTCGGGGCCAATACAAAGTACCGACACAGAATACTTGCTTCGGTTCTTTTTGTTCTCAGCTAAAATCGTTCCGTGTTCTACATTTTTGATAGAATTCATTTGTCATTCACTTTAATTTCTTCACCTGACATCGTGGGAATCTTTAGTAGAGTCCACAGCACTGTTGCGATTTGACGATGATTTTTTTCCCCACTCAGTCTCACTTATCTCAGAGACCCTGAAAGTGTTATCGGCATGGCTTTCTTTCCAGTTTAAAACTTTAAAACACGTTTTAAAAGGCTCTCTACGCTAGTCTTCATTTTCCTGGCAATGGTTTCTGTTCTTGTAAATTTATTGAGAATGCAATGGAAAATAATGACACGTTTATGTATACAGGCACGAAAGAAAAAAAAACTACTTAATAATGGAATGAAGTTAAATAATTTGTAATAACTTAAACCTCAAAATTACAACTTAAAATGTCTACTTTCGATTCATCGGATTAGATTATGAGCTAGGAATAATCGGTTTTGCTTTCACAGAAATATTTGAAAAAGAATCCCTCGATTATTACACACACACACACACACACACACACACACACACACACACACACATCTATTCACATGTACGTGTGTGGTGGTGGTAGGGGCGTGTTTGTCTGTGCCAAGCGTCTACAGTGCATTATGGGTTAAGAAAAACTGCATTGCTTCCCTCGATGTCAGGAAAGGCTTAAAAGACGCAGTGAAAGTTTGCGAAATTATTGGATTATACATTCTAATCCGCAATGATTTATATTTATATACAATATTTCCGGATGTAAAAGAAGGGATTATTACAGAGACGATGGTTTATTAATTCTTAGAAATAAAATAAAAATCAAGACTTATAAATATTCAGTCTCACTTTCAGATAAATATGAAACTTATCTATATATTTGCATATATATACTCCACACATATAACGTGCATAATGCATATATATATATGTATATGTATATGTATATATATATATATATATATATTATATATAGATTATATATATATATATATATGTATGTATACTATGTATGTATGTATGGATGTATCTATGTATGTGTATATATATATATATACATATATATACATATATATATATATACATTTATATATATATATATCACATATATACATGTGCGTGTATGTATGTGTTCATATGTATGTATACATAGATGTGTTTTTCTGTGTGTAATGCATGTATATATGCATATATATCAATGTATCAATGTATGTATATGTGTATACGTGTGTATGTATGTGCGCGTGTGGTGTGCATAACTAAACCCCGTGACTTCGTTTGCATCCGATGATGTGGACTAGTTCTTCTTACGGGGAAAATACTTTCGATATTTATCGAGTGGAATTGGTCCTGTGCAAGACCTTTACTTGCACCATTTAAAAAAAACTTCTGTCACAGGCATTGTTGGAATTTTAACATCTCTTTTATTGTTGCATATTATGGCGGGTCGTAACCGAGAAAGAAAAATTCCATGGTGGAATGGCGGAATGGTAAGCTTTGTGAACATCTTTGTGAACATCGTTACCACATCTGCGCAAAAGAGTGTGGATTCCTTAGTTGGAATGGAAAACCATATCTCTGCTGTACATCTTTAAGAAGAGTCAAGCGATTGCATGACTCGAAGTCAAATTGCAACCTTAAAGTATGTATGTATGTATGTATGTATGTATGTATGTATGTATGTATGTATGTATGTATGTATGTATGTATGTATGTATGTATATGTCTATGTATGTATGCGTGTGTGAGAGCATGTGTATATGTGTTAGCCTATGTGTGTTAGGGAATATCCGAGTGTGTATGTGAGTTATTAGTATAGAGTTGTGTAAATGTACCTGCATGGGATAGAGGTAATTGTGCACGTGTGTGTATACATGTATGTGTGTGTGTGTCAGTGTGTATGTGTGTATTTCTGCATTCATGTATGTATTATGTGTGTAGATATCTATGTGCGTATATAGGTATGCATATATATATGTGTGTGTATGTATGTATATATATATATATATATTTGTATATGTGCGTGTCTACATATTTGTTTATTTGCACATGCATGTACATACGTATATCTATATATACGTGTGTGTGTGCGTGCATATACTGTTGCGGCCAAAATGTTCAGAACGGCATTGTTTTTGTCAGAAAAGTAGGTATAAGTTTTTTATCAAAGTTGTTTTATATTCTATAATTTTCACAGTCAATAAATACGATATTAATTGTTATTGTCTGAGATTTTGGTGTAACTTGAAAGGATAATACAAAAGTTATGGATGATTTAGTGATTTACTGCAAAA
>NC_043010.1:19238979-19251479 GCF_006345805.1 Octopus sinensis
CTTCTACTATAGCCTCGGGCCGACCAACCCTTGTAAATGGATTTCGTAGAGGGAAACTAAAAGAAGCCCATCGTATATATATATTCTCCACGATTGATCGCTAGCCACTAAAATCTTTTTCTATTTTCTACCCCTGTTTATTTTTGTGTTCCTTTCTGTTGAAGAGCGTAGGCTCGAAACGTAAAAGACTTAAATTAATACATATGTTTGTTGTTTACACACCCGTCTTCGTTGTTTTGTAAATTCTCACAATATACATATATATATTATATATATATATGTATGTATGTATGTATGTATGTATGTATTATGTATGTATGTATGTATGTATGTATGTGATTGTGTCTCTGTATTTGTCCCACTATCATGGCTTGACAACCGGTGTTGGTGTGTTTATGTTCCCGTAAAGAGACCAATAGAATAAGTTCTAGGCTTACAAAGAATACGTCTTGGGGTCGATTTGTTCGACTAAAGGTGGTGCTCCAGCTTGGCCGCAGTCAAGTGACTGAAACAAATAAAAGAATAAATGATTTCAAACTTTGGCACACTGCCAGCAATTTCGGTGGAAGGAATAAGTCGAATGTATCTACCCCAGTACTCAACTGGTACTTGTTTTATTGACCCCGAAAGAATGAAAGGCAAAGTCGACCTCGGCGGAATTTGAACTCAGAACGTAACCGCAGACGAAATACCTATTTCTTTACTACCCACAAGGGGCTAAACATAGAGGGAACAAACAAGGACAGACATAGGCATTAAGTCGATTACATCGACCCCAGTGCGTAACTGGTACTTAATTTATCGACCCCGAAAGGATGAAAGGCAAAGTCGACCTCGGCGGAATTTGAACTCAGAACGTAGCGGCAGACGAAATACGGCTATGCATTTCGCCCGGCGTGCTAACGTTTCTGCCAGCTCGCGCCTTAATAATAATAATAATAATAATAATAATAATAATATAATAATAATATGATAATATGGTTGTGATGCATGTGCCTGGTGTACCTTTATCAGACGGGTAGTCATGATGGGTATATTGGGCTTCGTATATTTTACCCCAGTGTCACTTTGATGGCATGCACTGCTCTCTCACTCAATAATAATAATAATAATAATAAAATATCCTTTCTACTTTAGGTGCAAGGCCTGAAATTTTGTGGGAGGTGGGGCAGTCGATTAGATCGACTCTAGTACGCAACTGGTACTTAATTTATCGACCCAGAAAGGATGAAATGTAAATCGACCTCGGTGGAATTTGAACTCAGAACGTGGCGGCAGGCGAAATACAACTAAGCATTTCGCCTGCCGTGCAAACGATTCTGTCAGCTCGCCGCTTTAATAATAATAATAATAATAATAATAATAATAATAATAATAATGATAATGATAATGTTAAGATAGTGCCAATCATTGTTGGGCTCTTGGGAACTGTATCAGAAGGTGTCAAGAGGAATATAAAGGAAATTAGAATAGAGTGTCCAGTAGAACTGTTACAAAAGGTTTGCCTCCTTGGCACGGCCAGAATAATCAGGAAAGTATAAGATAGTTGGAAAGAATGGATAGCATGGTACCATAGGCTGCTGGTAGCAAGCCCGCTACGCATGTGATAAAGAAAAATAATAATGATGATGATGATGATGATGACTGCGATGATATCTCGTTCAAAGTAAAGAAATTTTTCTAATATTAGCAAGAGAAGAGGGAACATGGAAGGCAGTGAAAAAAAGAGAAAACAAAACAAGGACAAGAAGAAGCACTACTGAAGAGGTCATACAGACAATGCAATGCGGCCACAACTGAAATTGATAGAGGAAACAGGTGGGACTGGTTAAAGAAAGAAGCACTTAAGAAGGAGACAACGAGGATTATACTTACGGCGCAAGACGAAGCTTTGGCCACAAATTGGAGGATCAGTTTTAGAAATGAGCAAGTTCTTTCGTTGTGACGAATAACTAATGAATTTGATAAAACTATTGCCCCCACTGTAAATGAATGTCATAGACTTGCCCAAAACCAATAGAAGTTGTGACGTCATGATGAGGTAGCAAATTTGAAAACATTGAAAACTGTGTGAAACACGGAAGTTAGAGAAAGGTAAGACATGTTACGGTCACAAACCACAGAATGTGTAACTGAGTTGGAATCTTGCAAAACCCTGTGGGATTTCCCAATTTAAATGGACTTGGGCACAACAAGCTGGATCTAGTGATAATGAACCAGGTAAATGTGTAATTGATGTTGCATTCCCATTTGGTTGAGAAGGAAGGAGAGAAAGGTGACGGGAACAATCCTCTTAAGTATGAGACAGTCTGACTGTGGAAGGTGAAAAAAGTGGAGATAGTGCCAATTATTGTTAAGGCCCTGGGGACAAAATCTGAAAGTATTGAGAAGAACATGAAGTAAATAGGAATGAAGTGTCTAGTAAAGCTGTTACAAAAATTGTAACTCCTTGGTTAAGCACTAGATAGTTGAAGTAAAGGAAAGTACTCCAGGAAGGTGCTAGATAGTTGAAGAGGACAAAAAGCGTAACACCGTAGCCTACGATATCACGCTATTTGAAACCCTAAAGGCGGCGAGCTGGCAGAAACGTTAACAGGCCGAGCGAAATGCTTAGAGGTATTTCGTCTGCCGCTACGTTCTGAGTTCAAATTCCGCCGAGGTCGACTTTGCCTTTCATCCTTTCGGGGTCGATTAAATAAGTACCAGTTACGCACTGGGGTGGATATAATCGACTTAATCCGTTTGTCTGTCCTTGTTTGTCCCCTCTGTGTTTAGCCCCTTGTGGATAGTAAAGAAATAGGTATTTGAAACCCTGCTTGCATTTGTGCAGCTACAAACGATCGGCATCCTCTTAGCAGTGGGGTATATTGTTAGACGTTTATTCATAAAATATTTTTGTATCTCTTCAGTTAATTTCGTTTATTTTCCAATCGCTTATTTTGAAACTATAGGTTGTAATTAGGATTGCTAGATTAATCGTGGCAGTCATTTTATTTTTTTTACATTTAGCTCGATCTTTAAGATGTGTTTTTACTCCCTTGATGTATCCGTTCTTATTTTTATTTTTCATGGTCGCTCTTCATATTCTTTCTGTGTTCTTCATTAACCGTTTTGTAATTGTAGATTCCGTTTCAGGCAATTATTTTTTAAAGTCACAGTTAATTTCAAGCACCAATGATTCCATTCAGGCTAACTTTTCTCTTTTAAATATAGATTTTATATGATTATTCGTCCCAAATTCCATGCTAATTCTATCCGCCAAACTCAAGTTTCGAATCCTCCGAATGGAATGAAGGGTGGATTTCCTTGTTTCTGATCTTATAACCATAACCTCTTGGATTAATTCTGATGAGGAGAAAATTAAGGCAAAACGGAACGGACATAAAAAAAGAGAGCTTTTTGTAGAAAATGCCGCAATTGATGTGTATATTAGCAGATGTCATTGAAACAAGTGATATTGGATGGGACTAGGGTTCCACGAGATTGTGCTATGCATTAACAAATTTATTTCTTGCAGAGTGATATTTTGTAGGTTTCTAGATCGTTTCCTACCCAAGACCATGGGGCACTGTTAAACCCTTACAAAATCAATTCAGGCACAACTTCAGCCTTTTTTGTTTTGAGCGGCAGTTTCCCAGTGCCATACAGAATAGCAATAGTTCGTCTTTTACTTCGTATAGGCCACGCTGATAGTTGTGAAATCCGTGAAGGCGCATGGCTTAGTGGTTTGGTTAATCGACTCACGATCATAAAGTCGTGAGTTCGATTCCTGGCGGCGCGTTGTACTCTTGAACAAGACACTTTATTTTCCGTTGTTCCAGTCCACGCAGCTGGCAAAAATGAGAAGTACTTGTATTTCAAATGTCCAGTCTTGTCACATTCTGTGTCAAGCTGAATCTCCCTGAGAACTACGTGTCTATAGAGTACTCAGCAATAAGGACGTTAATTTAACAAATAGGCTGTTCCGTTGATCGGATCAAGGGGAACACTTGCCTTCGCATCCGACGGATTACCAGTTAAGCCACAGCGATAAACTTTTAGCGCAATCGCCTAGAGGTTGTTGTCTTCGATACAGAAGTCTACTCGTTCAGTCGATATAGATGTCGAGGGTTTTATAGTCGTTTGACAGATAGGGAAATGCACTGTAATACTTGGGTTGTTCTGCCCATTTTGAGCTTTGGTCGTAGGTGAGTTGTTCGCTTGAATCTTACTGGTGTTTAGTAGCCTCCAACAAACTTTTGTTTTGGAGTACTGCGAACGTTTTGTGGGGAGATGACAGCATGGATAACCATAAAGTTTTCTCTTTGTACCAAAGGCTTTCTAATTGTAGGTTTTCAAAGAGTTCTTCTGTTCTTTAAGCGTTATGCCTTACCAATCTTGTTCTAGTGATGCTTATCTATTCAGCATTTTCATTGCGGTCTTTCTTAACCATTTTAGTTTTTACTTCAGAATAGCTCAACCGACTCCTTTATTGCTTTCTTTTCAGTTATGATTGGCTCTTTTCCGCCAAATATTTTGGTATTCGTCTCGAATAATCTTGTCTGTAATCTATGTTTCTGTTATCGTACCCTTTTACCGTTGCTTTTGACTTGTATTATCGGGTTTGAGTTGTTCTTTGAAAAGTGCTCTGTCTTCTTTATTTTTCTTTGGTTTCCTTTCCTTTCTCGTTTCCAAGTCTTTGTTCTTGCCAAGTTCCTCCACCATTGATATTTCTGTTCTCATTCCTTCTATTTCTTTTTCTGATTTTCTTTTCAATTTACGTTTCCTGTGCCACACAATTTGCTTCTCTTTTTTATTGATCACACATTTTGATCGAATTACTTTCGCTGAGGTATAAATCATTTGATTGAGGTCAGGCAAATTAGACTTAATTGAGTCGAGATCTTTGATTGCAACGTTTGCCATTTTTTATGTTTATTTTCGTTTCTTATTTTCATCACCGGTTTTATCTCTGCCATGTTCATCTTACTCACTTTCACAATTTCATTTACAATTTCTTTCTCTATACTTTTAATGTCTCCACCATTCTCTTCCAGATACTGGTCATTCTCTTCTCATTGGCTTTCGCTTCACCTAATTCTTCATTTTGTTTTTGATTTCTGGAATTACTTCGCGTTTTGTTCTACACTAGTTTCTGAAACAAAAGGGCCAATAACTTGAGTTTCTCCCCTTCCAGCTGCTGCTTTAGATACCGTAATCGTGCATGGTTCACTCTGACATACGTTGCTTCGTTTCATCTAGTTTTGCTATTCTACATGCTCCCATCCATTACCAGAGCATTGCTGACCTGTGGAGTTATGTCGAAAACGTACTGTCACGCGTAGGGCGGATCTGCTATCAGCCGAGTCCTTTGTCAAGATTGTTCGGCCGGCTATCTTTGACAGAGAAGGACAGACATTGTTTATCTGTCTGGCAGCTTTGGCGAAAGAGGCTGCAAGATGGACCAGGTTGAAAGGTCTGAAGATAAGCACTTTCATCTTTGGTCAAATCCATCAACTTTTGAAATTTCAGCTGAAAACGAAATGAGGGTAGAGAGAGAAGTGCTGCCTCTCACCAAATTTGAAAGGCGGATGAAAGTGGCGAGCATGGTCCGAATGAAAGGCTCTGCTCTGAACGTACGCCTGTAAATTGGAGGAGGATAACTGCAAGAAGGCACATGCTTTAGCAGTCGGGGTAATCATGGTTTTGTTGGGTTTTTAAGAGTAGACTTCGGAGCTTTTCCCCCCAGTTCTTACTGTTTTATATTAAATAGGATATTTTGTTTCTTCGCTTTTATTATTTACATTTTTAGACGCTCTTTCATCTAATACCGCACTTCATTGTCCTTTACCCCTCTCAATGTTGGTGTGTACCCTTATTAGTTAATAAAAGAAAACACAATTATTATTATAACTATTGAGTGAGAAAGCAGTACATGCTATCGAAGTGACAGTGAGGTAAAACATACGAAGCCCAGTATACCCATCATGACAACCCGTCTGGTAAGGGAACACCAAGCACATCCATCACAACCATATGTGCGCGACATGGTGGTCTCTTATCAAGATAAACAGCGCATGTCCTTGCAGGTGGGGCCCAGTTAGAATTTTCTTCAGGTCAAATAGCCTATCCCACTCAAAAGGTCCCTGAATAAGGTTTGTTTAAGGATGTTGAACGAAACACTCATATTTCCAGAGGCGAATTATCCAAAATCCAAAGAATTCCTCTCAACACCTAGCTATGATGCTTCCTCACTACATATGCTCGTGATCAGAGATGCACATATCGTCAGCCACCAAGGATCATACTCAACTGGTTAAAGTCAAGCAGCTGACAAGCAGATCTGTGGTACTGAGCAAAATATTTGCTGTAACCCATCTTTTACACAAAAACAAAATAATGTACATGATAACACTTTCAATCAGTTAAGGTCGGAAGGCATGAAAGCCACTGCCTGGCATTGCATCAGGGCATTTATTATTATTACTATTATTATCATTGCCTTTGCACAGCTTCTAACGCTGGAGATGTACTACGGTGTCAGCTGTTCACTACCAGTGAACTGAGGTAAGACCTCTTATTTCTCGAGCACCTTCCGGAATATTTGAGCGTTTCCAAGCAGTGCTGTTTTCTGCAAGTGCACCACCCTTATTGCAGCCCCTATTTGTTCCACGTACTTCTCGAGATTTTTGCTCACTGTTCCCAGGGCTCCGGCAGTTATTAGTGCTACCGCTACCTTTTTCGTCGACTACAACTGCTTATCATTATTATTATTATTATTATTATTATTATTATTAATATTATTATTATTATTATTATTATTATTATTAATATTATTATTATTATTATTATTATTAGTAGTAGTAGTAGTAGTAGTAGTAGTGTGGTGGTGGTGGTGGTGGTGGTCGTCGTCGTCGTCGTCGTGATGGCGGCAGTGGTGTTGTAGTGTAGATATATAATTATTGTTTCATAAATAATAAAGAAGAGAGAGAGAGAGAGAGAGAGAGAAAGGGAGGGGAGAGAGTAAGATGAGCAAGTTATTAATAGCTTTAATAATTGACTTATAATTAATGTGATGTGGAGATAGGGATTCGTGGGGGGTGGGGGGGGGCTGTTTCAGCAAAGACGGGAACGGTTGAGGAGAAGAAGCAAAATGATCTTACTTGAATATTGACTGAATATATCCAGCTCGATTTACCTGTCAAGCAATAACATCACACACACACACACCTATATGTGTGTGTGTGTAGGTGTAGGGATATATACAAAATATCATACACACCGAAACATATACAATTATACATACACATACACACATACGCACACATATATATAAACATGCATGCATATATATATATATATATACACACACACACGCCTATATATACGTGTGTGTGTGTGTGTGTAGGTGTATGGATATATGCAAAATATCATACACACATATATACACAAACGCACACACACACACATATCTATATATATAAACATACACACGCGCGCGAGCGTCATACACTTAATGAAATAACAAGCATTGCATCACGATGAATGGATTTAAATTCATTATTGAAGCAATGTTTAAATTTTATATTTTCTTTTCTCTTTTCCATCACCTCGTCCTTCCCATCATCATCATCATCATCCACAACAACAACAACAACAACATCAACAATTTCTAGTCCCTGCCTATTTTTTGCTTTTATTCCTAAACCTTCCGCTTCTGTGGACACTGCGCGTTCGCACCACTGTCCTACCCCCACCCCTGTCCCAACTCCACCATGGAACCTCCCCATCACCATCGCCTCCATCACCACCATTCCATCTCACCAGCCCGACCGTGATTAGCTCCGGGCATCAGAAGAAGAAGCAGAGAACCATCCTTGGAGATTACAAGTATCTACTCCAATAAATTTTCTAAAAGTTGAAATTGATGAAACAGGGGCGGGGGGAGGAGAATGGAAGGAGGCTGTAATGAGGGGGTGTTAAGGGATCACATGTATGTATGTGTGTAGATATATATACATATATTTATATATACATATATATATGCACACATATATACACACATATACACAAATACACGATACACAGACACAAACAGATATATATATATATATATATATATATATATATATATTATATATATATATATATATATATATATATACATACATACATACATACATGCATACATACATGCATACATATACATACATACATTATATATATATATATGCATATATACACGTAAGTAGACAGATATACAAGCAAAGGAATGTATGCAAATTTCATGCACATACACTCACACGTATATGTACAAATATACAAATTCATACATATATATATATAAGCATATGTGTATATGTATGTATACATATATACATACATACACACATACACAACATACATACATACCCTCATACATACATACATACATACATACATACATACATACATACATACATACATACATACATACATACATACATGCACACATACATACACACGTTCACACATACAAACGTACATAGAAGCTGTTGGAGTGAAAGTTCAAATCATTTGAGCTCTACTAAGTGTTTTCTTTATTGAGAATCTCATTTATTGTCTCTCTCTCTCCCTCTCTTTCTTTCTCTCTCTCCCTCTCTCTCTTTCTTTCTTTCTTTCTTCCCCCCTCTCTCTCTCCGGCCAAGGTGACGAGCTGCGAGAAAGCGCGATTCACAGGCGGCGACCACACCTGTTCACCGTCGTCTATGAAGCGTCGGAGATATCGCAGTCTCAGCGCATGCCTGCGGATCATCAACCAAGGCATGCCTAGCCCTCCATTTAGCGGGTGTTGACAGAAAATGGATCGCCTGACTATCGGAACGCTTCCCTTCCACAGGAAGCGGAAGAGTATGCGTTCCACTTTGGTGATGGTAGGATCGGGACAAGGCACGACGGTCAGACGTAAATCGATGACGGATGCGATGTACGCGTTCGCCACCTCCGCCCGACCTTTTAGGGATAGCTTCCTCTCGGCCCATTGCTGGATGTGAGTGGCCAACCTAGTCGTTATCTCGCCCCAGTCCTTTTCCATTTGGAAGTCCGGACCGAACTAGACTCCGAGCAATTTAACCGGTCCATCGGTCCAGCGTCACACGGTGGAGACGCTATTGGACGGCATGGGCTTGCTTCTCCAGGTGCCGAGTCGCAAGCCCACTGAATTTTCCCGGTTAATTTTGGCTCCCGTTACCGCTTCATATTATTTTAGTGTCTCGCCGACCAGGTCGATGTGCTTGTGGCTCGACACTCTGATGATGACGCGTATGTAGACACGCTTGTCCCGCATCCCAGCTCTCGTGGGAGGCAGCTTCCGCAGTAGTGGCTCAAGAGTCAATAAATATAGAAGTAACGAGAGGGGGCATCCTTGACGAACCGAACGCATGATGTTAAATGGTCTGGATAGATGACCATTTACGCGAACTACCGAGTGGATGCAGCGATCCAACCGCGGAAGATGGGACCGAACCAGCCGCTTTAAGGACAGCCTCCACGTAGTGATGGTCTACCCTATCGAAAGCTTTTGATTGATCCAAATTGATCAGCCCCCTCCCACCCACCCATGCCAGGATCCTTAACTACCCTGTCTATGGTGTAGCGCATCGGATGGAGGTTGTCATGGATATTCCTACCAGCACGGCGCACGTTTGCGTCTTGTCGACTAGTTTCTTGATGACAAGCACCAATCTCTCGGCTAACACCTTGGTCAAAATTTTCAAATCTGCATTGAGCAGAGTGATGGGCCTGAAGTTATCTATGACGTTCCCCTTGTTTGGATCTTTAGCAGATCCACTGTCCCTTGCTTTACAAAGACAGGGATACTCCCTTTTTGCTGCCAGTGGCAATAGATAGCTGCCAAGACGTCTCCAAACAAGTCTGGCATATGACAATAAAGTTCGTAGGGCAGACCATCCAAGCCTGGTGACTTGTCTCTCGTGCAGCCTGCCATCGCATCCCGTACGTCCGCGGCTGTGATGGGTCTTTCACAACACTCCGCCTCTCATGCGTGGCAGGCCATGCAGGTAGGCACTAAAGTCCACTCTGCGTTCTGACCCACAAGTTGTCCCAAACAGCCGGGCAAAGTGTTGTTGAAAGGCCTCACACATCCTTTCAGGCTCGAGTAATTCGCGTCCCTTTTCATCAATAAGTAACCTAATGGTGGCTCTGTTGCCTCGTTGCGCTTCTGCCACTCGGGCCTCTCGGGCGGCTTCCAACTCCTTCGTTCCTCAGAGCGCGCATCCTAGCTCTGACAACGCATCCTTCGTGTTTGGCGTTGAAGTGTTGGTCGAGGGCTAACCTCGCTGCCAGTACGTTGAACGTGATGCCAATTCTAAGTGCCTCTTCTAATTTCTTAACTAGGTCTCCCTCTAGTCTATTTCGGTCTAATGCTAAGGCCTTATTGTACCTAACCGATTCTGCTTTAATTGCTTTCTTTAGAGCATACCACCATCTGTTGTTGATGATGGCACCCGTCAATGCTCTCTTAACTAATGTGCTAATCCGGTCCCTGTAAGCCCGGCGTGCCGTGTACGACGCGTTCAGCTTCCAGTAACTGGTAAACTGCCTATGTATCTTATCTAAGTCAAGTGTACAAGTCACAAATTTGTGGTCTGTGTAGCTGACTATATGGAATTGTGGACAGCCTACACTATCCTTATCCACTGCCATACAGAATACTCTATCTAAGTACGATCTAGACGACCCGATGCGGTTGCTCCATGTCCACATTGGCACATTCGTGTGGTCCAGTTGATACCTGTCAGACAGTTGGAAACGTCTGAGCAGGTCTTTGAGGTATTTGCATCCCCTCCTGTTACTATCTCTGCCCACATAGTCTAGATGCATGTCCAAGGTAGCGTTTCAATCCCCCACTAAAAGTAAAGGTCGAGACGTTCCCAGGAAAACCTCTAGACGTCTAAAGGACGGAGCATAAACTGTTATCAGTCGAAAAGCACACTCATTGCTGCCATCGACGTCCAAGACGACCTCCGGGTCTAGGAAAATTGTTCTTACTTTGAGGACCAGACTCTTCCGAAGAAGCACCGCGGTGCCACCTTCGCCCATTCTCGGCAGACACGGAGAAAAATAAATGTCGAAATGTGCGCCGAACATGTGCTGGAGTGCCTGCGGTCTGTGGAGTCTGATCTCACTGATGACTATGATATGCAGATTTTGTGATTTGCTGTCGTTTAACAGGTAGCTTTGTTTCCGAGGCGACCCCAAGCCTCGTACATTTGTACTGTCTATTCTGAGCATGTTCCTATCGAAAGTTGTGTTTTACACATGAAAGGAAGACGAAAGAGAAAGAGAGAGACAGAGTCACTTACTGTCCGAAAGTTCTTTGTTCACCTCACAGTTTTCTCCCAGAAGGTTTTTGTATAGGTTTTTCGACAGGTATTTTTGAAATCTCCCAACTGCATCAGGGTAGAGAGATTTCAGGGTGCTGTGTGTGTTCTGTGTTATGTGTATTATTTCAATGTGTTGTGGTGGTGTTCTGTGTGGGTGATTCTTTGTTTTGGTGCCATTTTCTGTTATATTGGTGTTTGACCTCATGTATTCCATTAGGTCTGTATCGTTGATGTTTATGGCTGTCAACATTGTTGCGGGGTTTGGTGTTAGTGTGTTTGTGTTGATGCTTTTGTTTTCTGCAGGTGTTTTGGTATCGGGAGTAGTAAACCTCCCTGCTTTGTTTGTCTGCTTCTCCAGTCTTTCCCCCCTTTTTTTTTCTCCTTCTCCCTGTGGCCACTTGCCAATCCTCCGTGTAGTCTTCATC
Organism: Octopus sinensis; assembly: GCF_006345805.1. Taxonomy (NCBI): domain Eukaryota; kingdom Metazoa; phylum Mollusca; class Cephalopoda; order Octopoda; family Octopodidae; genus Octopus; species Octopus sinensis. The sequence continues at coordinate 19,250,768 of NC_043010.1, forward strand.
TGACGACATGTCGGAGGAATCAGAAGGTGGGAGGGGAAGTATATTGGGGTCTATTTCTGAGTGTGTTGACTTTGTTGTTGGTGTTGGTGCTGGTTGGTGACAGTTAGGGTGTGGTGTATGGGTTTTGCGGGTTGAGGTATGAGTCTTTTTTGTTTTCTCTTCCTCCTTTGAAGTTGTTGTTATTGTTGATGGTGGTGGTGGTGATGATGGTGTTCTTTCTGTTCTTGGTGACGCTGGTGGTGGTGTTGTTTGGTTGGGCTGACTTGTTGGTTGCTGATGTTCCTTCATTTGTTTGTAGAGCTGTTTAATTAGTTGTGCATATGACGGTGTGGGTAGCAGTGCTGGTTTTTAATCGGTTTTTGGTTTTCTTTGGTTTTCTTCTGGTTGTTGTTGTTTTCTGTGATCTTGTTCACGTTGCTGTTGTTGTTGTTGTTGTTGTTTCTGCAAGAGTGCAACGTGGCTTTCTGCCTTCAACGGCCACTTGTAAATTCGAATCTTCCCTCAATTGGATTCGATGTGGAATTTTTTCGAAAATTATCGGATTAATTTGAAAAAGAATTTGGATTTCTTGGCCAATCCAGTTTTGCTGGTCCACGACACCGATTTCCAAGATATGGATTTCGTCCTCGATGTCATAGCAAATGGCAGGCACGAGCCATTTTATTTCTATTTCAGGAGGCACATTCTTTATTATAATTTTTATGACCCTACG
>NC_043010.1:19256479-19258979 GCF_006345805.1 Octopus sinensis
ACAAATACAAACACCCACCCCACTAATATTTTATATATATATTATATATATGTATGTATATGTGTATATATGTATGTATATGTATGTATGTATGTGTATGTGTATATATGTACATACTGAAAGAAAACGTGAGAGCATGTGTGTGTGTGTGTGTGTGTGTGTGTGGTTTGTGTATAGTGATGATAAAAGGCATCCTAGTCACAACCCCTTCGTTTTGTTTTAGGCTCACTGCTTACCGCCTCTACTTGGACTTCATTATCCAGCAGGCAATTCTTTTTCTTAAAGTATAAGCTTGCGATTTGAGGGATATTGTTTGCTACTTCTTGTAGGTACACAACCACGTGCAGGCTCCTTCGTTTATTTACAGAAAACTGAAGCCTACTTGAGTAAATCGAAATTATGGAAAGGAAATTATGTTTTTGAGAAATATATCAGTGTTTAAAGAAATATATAATCCTTTGAGAGAAATATGTTCAGAGAAACAGATTTATGTTTTGAGAAATTTATATACATATTTGGAGAAATAGATTTATGCTTTGCAAAATATATTTAACAAAATATATTTAACAATAAGCTATTTAAGAAACACACAAAAACCGTTAGATTCACTTCAACATTTAAATTTAATTTGTCAAAATATTTTCGTCGCTTTGAACCCGCGACCTGTTCACTGACAAAATTCCGTGCAGTATCTGAGAAAGTAACAGTTAGTTCATGATGTGTGTGTGTGTGGTGTGTGTGTGTGGTTTGTGTATAGTGATGATAAAAGGCATCCTAGTCACAACCCCTTCGTTTTGTTTTAGGCTCACTGCTTACCGCCTCTACTTGGACTTCATTATCCAGCAGGCAATTCTTTTTCTTAAAGTATAAGCTTGCGATTTGAGGGATATTGTTTGCTACTTCTTGTAGGTACACAACCACGTGCAGGCTCCTTCGTTTATTTACAGAAAACTGAAGCCTACTTGAGTAAATCGAAATTATGGAAAGGAAATTATGTTTTTGAGAAATATATCAGTGTTTAAAGAAATATATAATCCTTTGAGAGAAATATGTTCAGAGCAGAGAAACAGATTTATGTTTTTGAGAAATTTATATACATATTTGGAGAAATAGATTTATGCTTTGCAAAATATATTTAACAAAATATATTTAACAATAAGCTATTTAAGAAACACACAAAAACCGTTAGATTCACTTCAACATTTAAATTTAATTTGTCAAAATATTTTCGTCGCTTTGAACCCGCGACCTGTTCACTGACAAAATTCCGTGCAGTATCTGAGAAAGTAACAGTTAGTTCATGATGTGTGTGTGTGTGTGTGTACATACATATATATCATGATCTAACAGGTCACAGCACGGAATTTTGTCAGTGAACAGGTCGCGGTTTCAAAGTGACGAAAATATTTTGATACAAATTAAATTTAAACATAGGGCCATAAATGGTAGAACCAGTAGAGTTTCAGATAAAATTGTGGTGGTGATGGATGTCGGAATCGGTGGCGCATTTCCATGTGATATTCTACGTTGCGTGTTCAAATCCTGCTGACGGTGACTTTAACTTTCATACTCGTCAGTTCGATAAAATAATGGTTTCTAAATCTAGTACAAAACCAAAACTTTTAGGGGAGGCTGTAAGTGGATTTACATCGATGGATATTTATTTAAGCGTTCCCGAAAAGATGAAAGGCAAAGTCATCCTCGGCAGAATATGAACTCAGGACATAAAGAACCAGTGGAAATGCCATTGAGCATTTTGTCCAACATGATAACGAGGTGGCGGTGGCGGTGATGGTGATGACGTGGTAGTGGTGGTAGTGATGGCGTGGAGGTGGTGGTGGTAATGGTGATAACGTGGTGGTGATGACGTAGTGGTGATGGTGATAGGGATAACGTGGTGGTGGTGATGATAACCTGGTGGTGGTGGTGGTGGTGGTGGTGATAACGTGGTGGTGATGACGTAGTGGTGACGGTGATAGGGATAACGTGGTGGTGGTGGTGGTGGTGGTGGTGGTGGTGGTGATAACGTGGTGGTGATGACGTAGTTGGTGATGGTGATAGGGATAACGTGGTGGTGGTGATGATGACCTGGTGGTGGTGGTGGTTTAGCCCTAGGTTAACCCTAATCAAGCAGATCTGTGATCAAAGACAATCGACAACCCCAGTAAGATCCTTCCGTATCCTACGCAGACGCCCCTGGACCCACAACAATCAAGGACTTGCATTATTTAGTATAATCAGCATTTTGAGACGACAGAAGTTTGTTGCTGGTCGATTGGGTTCTACTTCTAGCAACTCCTGTGACCACGTAGAGACACCCCCTCCTTCCTCCGTGACGGTTGTCATTGTTCTTCTTAGATACATTAACAATATTCTTCCTATTCTTCTGATATTCCTGCTTTGGCTGCTACACTCGTTCGTTCTTCTTCTTGTTCTTCTCACTCATGATATTGTTGTTGTTATTGCTGATGTTGGAGCAGGTTCTACAGATTACCATTGT
>NC_043010.1:19263979-19273979 GCF_006345805.1 Octopus sinensis
AGGGCTTATAAATCTAATATTCTCCTATCTTTCCTTAATACCGGTTCCCATATGCTGTTCATATCTGCACTCGGTCTGCTTAGGAGGTTGTTGTGTCCTAGTATCTGTAGTTCTTCCCCGTTTTATAACCATATAAGAACCATTATCCTGACTGCCCGCTCTCTCCTTGTATCTTTTGAGAACGTCAGAAGTAGGGCCAACGCTTTCCTCCGAACCATCCATACTTTTGGAATTTGTTTTCAACTCATCCACAAAGAAGCAATATGTTAAGTTGGTATTGCTTAATCTTCAGAATGGACGGTGGGGTTTACTGAAGAAAGAAACAGCATGAAAGAGAGATGGTCACCTTGAAAAGTATATATGCCATACTGTATACTATCAGTGACCAACAGAATCACTGCACTTAACTCTAGACTGGGAACCTTGATGATGGCGTCTGAAGTTTAGCAAGTCTCCAGCATCCATGAGTGAGAATCAGTGCCAAGATTTATGCATGTCATTATTACCTCCGCCTTCGCTAAGGCGGAGGTATTGTTTTCAGTCCTGTTTGTTTGTTTGTCCGTGGACAAAATATCTCAAGAATCGCTGGATGAATTTGGATGAAACTTTCAGGGATGTTTGGCATTTTTGAGAGCGGTCAGCTTCATTTTTAGTATTCTCGTTTGTGAGAGCAGTCGAGTTTATTTCAGATATTCTCATTTTAAAAATCATCTCTGGCTAATCATTGAGAGGACATTGGTGTTGCCTTGGCAAAGGTTTGTGCTCTCTGAGTGCTCTTGTTCAGTTTAATTTCAAGATTTCCTGCCAATAGTGAAAGAACTGGTTTCTAACCTAGATCCAAGGCTCCTTCATCGGAATTTCAACAACATCAACAGGATATTTGTGCATGTGTGCAGTATATGTGTGCATTTTTGGAGTCATTGCAGGTGTAAATTTGTATGTTTTGTTTTATGTAGGTATTCTGATGTATATAGATGCATGTCTAGACATGCACATGTATACTTAAATCGTAAATTTTTGGAAAGTTTTACAAATTCTGTAAGTACGAATTACAAATTTCGTGTGTATGTATGTATTAACGTATGTATGTATGTATGTATGTGTATGTATGTGTATGTATGTGTATGTATTTATGTATGTATGCGCATATATATGTGTGTGTATGTTTGTGTGTATGTGTGTGTATGTCTATATACGGATGCATGTATGGCTGTGTCTGTAAACATGTGTATATATGAATACGTATGTATGCATATTTATGTGTGTGTTTATGTATGCTGGTTAGTAGTAGTAGTAGTAGTAGTAGTAGTAGTAGTAGCAGCAGTAGTGGTGGTGGTGGTGGTAGAGTAGGTAAGGGTATGGTAATGGTGATGGTGGCGGTGACGGCGGCAGTGAATTTCGAATCGAATCAAAAGACGAGCCTAATCGAGTTAAAATTACAGATCGATCCACTCCTAATAATCTCGCTGTATTCGATTGTTAAACTGATTGGAGCATGAGCGTAGAAACGGCTGTCTTGTTATCTTTGACACATATTGGTTCTAAAGGCTGAAAGGAGAGCAGACGGGGGAGGGCAAGGGCCCGAAAGCTTGCGATTTTATACGCCTGGCCATGTTACATATATGGTTGTATGTGTGTGTGTGTGTATGTGTGTGTCTGTGCGTGTATGTGTACGTGTGTATGCGTGTGTGTGAGTGTGTGCGCGCGTTCTTGTCAATAGAAATGAAAGGAAACGGTACGCAATAAAGCTTAACTGTTGAAAACCAAGCTCATATATATATATAAATTTACACACACACACAATATATATGTGTATATATATATATATATTATATATATATATAATATATATATATATATATATATATATATATATATATATACGTGTGCGTGTGTTATGTTTTATGCATGCATATAAGTATGTGTGTATATTACTGTATCGACCAGATAAAATTAGATGATGTCATACACCGCTGTTCACAGTGCACTTCCTCGCATTGTTGTAGCTTTCGATTGGTACCCCACTACAGGCTAGACAGGCAGGCAGGCCAACATTGCCCCTGATCGGAAGGCTCTTCCGTTGCAGGGGTGACCCTTTTTACAGCTGAGTGGACTGCAGCCACACTGAAATGAAGTGTTTTGCCCAAGGACACAATGTGCAGCCGATCTGGGAATCAAAACAACGATTATGTGATTGTGAGCCGACGCCCTAACCATTAGGCCGCGCTCCTTCACCTTTGTGTGTGTGTGTGTGTGTTCTTTCTCTTTTTAAATCTGGAATAAATCATGACCGGCCGCCTACCTAGCAGTAGGGTTATGAAGGAAAACATCTTGCTTTAATCTTCACCCTTTAAATATGAAGGTCTTGCAGAATTTTTAGACCCAAGTATCGTGATCCTTTGTAGCATATGAATTAAAGATTTGCATTCTCTCCCCAAGGTCTCAAGTTCAGCCATACTTTGCTCCAGACGGGGCGCTATGTATCCTATTGCTCCAATGATAATTGGCACGAAGCTGAAAGTGCATCTTGAGTACTGGATTTGCAAACTCCTTGTCAGTGGTCTTTAGATGTTCTCTTATATTTTTCTAACCACATTGGTGTCCAGACAGCAGATTCCCACAACAGAACATATTTCCTTGTGGTCCCACACAACAATATCTGGCCGGTTGTGTTTTAATTTAGTGGCTGTTTTAATTTTTAAGTTTCACCAATATTCTTTTACGCCATCGGTCTCAATATGGTCAACTTCGTCTGTAGGTGTTTTCTTTTTTTGCTATCCTGCTCCAGACTGTAGCCTTCGAAGTGAGACATCATAAACTTGTTGCTAATCCAGGCCAAGCTTTTTGGCATGGTCAGTCGCTTCTATGGTTTATGTTTTACGTGCCAAGTAGTCATGTACTATCTTCTCTGTGAACTGGTCCATTTTCTAATATTCTGTCGTTGGAATAAACAGATTTTACCAATTCTCCTTGGAGAGACATCTATATCAGCTCTTATTTCACACCTCTTCTTAAGTTCATTAGCAATCGTAATTATGTTGTTGTTTTCGTAGTCACAAATTTGACCAACAGAGTTACTAGTCTCTTCTCTCTGTCGCAGATGTCGTTTAAGCTTCATGATACGTGCTTCATATGACACATGTATGTATGCATACATGTATGTATGTATGCATATATGTATGTAAGTATGTATGTATGTATGTTTGCATTTATGTATGTTTGCATTTATGTATGTATGCATATATGTATGTATGTATGTATGTATGTATGTATGTATGTATGTATGTATGTATGTATGTATGTATGCATTTATGTGTATATGCATGCATGTATCTATGTGTATCTGTGTGTGTTTTGACTCAATATTTAGACGCTATGTAAGGCGGCGAGCTGGCAGAAACGTTAGCACACCGGCCGAAATGCTTAGCAGTATTTCATCAGCGGCTACGTTCTGAGTTAAAATTCCGGCGAGGTCGACTTTGCCTTTCATCCTTTCGGGGTCGATAAATTAAGTACCAGTTACGCACTGGGGTCGATGTAATCGACTTAATCCGTTTGTCTGTCCTTGTTTGTCCTCTCTATGTTTAGCCCCTTGTGGGTAGTAAAGAAATAGATACTTCGCCTGCCGTTACGTTCTGAGTTCGAATTCCGCCGACGTCAACTTTACCTTTATCCTTTCAGGGTCGATTAAATAAGTACCAGTTACGCACTGGGGTCGATATAATCGACTTAATCCGTTTGTCTGTCCTTGTTTGTCCCCTCTGTGTTTAGCCCCTTGTGGGTAGTAAAGAAATAGGCATTTCATCTGTCTTTACTGACGTTCTGAGTTCAAATGCCGCCAGGGTCGATTTTATCTTTCATTCTTTCGTGGTCGATATATTAAGTACCAGTTGTATACTGGGGGTCGATCTAATCGACTACCCCCCATTCCCCCAAAATTTCGGGCCTTGTGCCTCGAGTAGAAATGAAATGTATTTCGAGATGCACTATTCCAAGAAAACTTATACATACATGTGTGTGTGTGTGTGTGTGTGTGTGTGTGTGTGTGTGTGTGTGTGTGTGTGCGTGTGTGAGTGTGTGTGTGCGCATATTCCCAGCAAATAATGTTTCAAATGTTCTTTTCTGTTACAGGTAAAGAAGTAGTGGAATATATAGCTGAGTACCTGTCCAATATCCGCTCCCGAAGAGTGCTTCCGGACGTGAAACCTGGCTACATGAGGAAGTTGGTGCCTGAAAATGCTCCAGAAAAAGGCGAAAAATGGGAAAACATATTTTCCGACATCGAGCGAGTAATTATGCCAGGAGTAAGTATTAATTAGAAGGATTTACATTTTGGTTATTTTTTATCATTTACTGCGCGCTCGCGCACCCCTCAGAAGCACATTCACATAAAATGCATACATACGTATATATATATAAATCTCTTATTATAAAAGGCAGATTTTATCTGCCTCCCTTTGTAAGTTATAGAAATCTACAATATAGGATTTCTTCAATTACAATTTACCTAGCATTTTTAAGAGTAGAATGCATCGGGTCATGCCAGGTCCAGTTTTTAAAATTTAAACTCCAATTAAGCAAAATTTACAGAAAACTCACATTCTGGTGTGTATGTCAAATGCTTTTCTTAGTCTGGTTTACAGCACACGCAAACGCACACACACAGTGTGCAACGAATAAAGTGAAACTAGATGTAATATTTGTTTCTGTCTATCACGCTGATAGATACATGAGTAAAATGTATGGGAAGCTAACAGATAAGAGTGAGTGAAAATGTTCTTGGAAGAGAGTAAATTAGCGACAGAGTGATTTGAGCAAGACTAAACTGAAAGTATGAAACAGTGTTTATGTATAAACAGACGACACTTATATAAACCCTTTCGTTACCAAACCGCCCGAATTTACCTATTCATATTTAAATGAGAATATCATAGTAAATCTCTTTAGTACATTCGTGAAAACACGTATTATACTTCGTAAACACTTCAAATACAGTTTTGTACAAAAATCGAAGTGTAATTTTAATTCCGTGAATTATGGGAGATTTTTTTCCGAAATTTGTTCCTATTGTGTTTTCAAAAATTGTAATTCTGACAAAAAATGGATACGAATTTCATTATATCAAGCAGCGAGTCAGAATTCGAAGGATTTTCTACTGAAGACCTTCATAAATCTAACTCTATGACTGAAAAAAAAAAAGCATCTTTATATAAGAGTAAAGTTGTGTGTCTGTCCCCTTCGATTTAGATTCGTAACTACTCCCACATTTTGCGGTGCAGTTTAACCAAAAGCGGGTATCTTATAGTCGTGATTCATATCGAGCCCTTCTGGGTATTAGCGCGCGTCTACGATGAGTCTACGATTTAAAAAAATTTACCATCATATTTTTCCATTTTAATGCATTTTTTTCGCTTTTATATAAGGGAAGTAACTCTCTAAAAATATCTACGATGTGTCAACGATTTAAAAAAAAATTTACCTTAATTTTTTTCAATTTTTAATGCATTTTTTTGCTATTTTTTGGCTATAACTCTCTAAAAATGCTTATATAGTTATTTCCCTTACAACCCGAGCAACGCCGGGCGATACTGCTAGTACATATACATATATGCATACACATATATACACACATATATGTATATGCATATGCATCTTTACATACATACATACATATATATATATATATATATATATATATATATATATATATATATATATATATACATAAATATATATATATATATATATATATATATATATATATAAAGTTAATCCAAACAAGAAAACACAAAAGAAACACAACAAGGCGAGGACGTGGAACAAATATAGTATTATTGGACGTTCAGGAAAGAAGAGTGTGTGTGTGTGTATGTATGCATGTCTATATGTATATATACAAATATATATACATATATATATGTATATATATATGCTTATATATATATATATATGTATGTATGTGTGTGTATGTGTGTGTATACATTTACATATACTGACATACATATGCATATCCAGTTTCTAATTTTACTCTATTTTATCTAAGGGCTGTGGCCATGCTGGAATTTCGTTGTTGATGAGTTCATTTATTACAATTCCTTTCATTTTCACAACCACTTTCCATGCTTGATTTTTGTAAGATAATTAGTTGCACAACGCCGTCTTTGTTTGTGTTTCTAATCGTGCTAAAGGTTCGTCTGGTATCCCGGATAAAACTTTACCCAAATGTTCTTTATACGCATTCACATCTATGTCTCGTAGATCTCTGATTGGGGTTTGGTAAAGTACTGAAAAGCTGTGAGTCCGTCAATCCTAAACTGTTACAGTATTAGGTCTCTATTGTATATGGAGAGGGATAGACCTACCTTTGGAACTCTACTGTCGATTACAGAACCGGGGCCGCTTTAGTTTTCGGTCTCAAAGTTAAGCGATGACCCCGCTGGATCTTTCACGTCTTCGCTTCACAGAATAGAGCTTCAGTTCTATTTTTACTTGCTCCAGTCCCTCAACTGTTGCACTGAGACAATCTTAGTGTAGCAGCGTTGAATTGCTTTCAGATGTGGTGTTGGAGAACTCATTAGACCTATGTGTGTGTGTGTGTGAGTAAATTTAAACAATGCGTTCGTAGAAAGTTGATGAGCAATGCTACTGAAAGAACACTAACTGAAATATGCCTATACACTCATTACCTGCATTTTTTATCTTCGGTCGCATTGTTTACATAGACGTATCCGTATACGAAACATGCTAACTTTCAGTGCTGGCTCTGAACTCTGAGGAAATATACCTAAATATATATATTTTTTTCTCTTATTCCTTTCTGTTGAAGAGCGTAGGCTCGAAACGTAAAAGACTTTTTCATTTTTCCCGAGCGTTAAACTAATACACTTGCTTGTCGTTCATACACCTGTTTTCGTCTTTTGTTTTTCTATAAATTTCAACTGAGTATATATATATAGACAGACAGACAGACAGACAGACAGTCAGATAGATAGATAGATAGATAGATAGATAGATAGATAGATAGATAGATAGATAGATAGATAGATAGATAGATAGATAGATAGATAGATAGATAATGAAATTTATTTTAAGCTGACACATCTGAAATTACAAATCTGAGTTACATGTTTTATTGATTTTCAATAAAACAAATGAATCAAATGATCTTATATTCATACACGAAATCGAACTTGTTCGATCGGTATATAAGTAATAGACAACAGCTTGAACTAGGCGGAGCGTAAAAGAGTATCGCATACAAAACAGACGACATCTACCCGTTTGGTCTTTTAGAATATTTTAATGAAATATTCCGAATTACGATGTCAGAAACACTGAATGTTTGCTGCGCGTTAACAAAGGAATATTTTGGCTTGTTTGGAACACATAATAGGATTGTTGAAGGTTATAAGGTGTCTGGATATTCAGCATTTAAAAAATATTCCAGTAAGCCTTTCGCCTGCAGTCAACAAAATAGATTTTTTAAGATAAAATTCCTATGAAACAATATATTCCATTTTTTGTGGGACACAAAACACAGGTCTATCGTTATCCTCATCATAAGGGCTGACGTGTTCTGAAGAATTTACAGGTAATTCCATATCGTACTTACATTTACCAGAATCGCGCCTATGACTAAACTGCCTGCTACAAGGTCCAACATTTTGACGAACACCTTACGGATATTCATTGCAAAATATACAAAAATGTTCATAAAATATTAACACTAATGATATTAATTCTTTCCTATAATAAGCAAATTTTGGAGGAGGGGGCTGATCAATCACATCGACCCCGAATGGCTGAAAGGCAAAATCGACTTAGGCAAAGTTTGAACGCGGAACATAAAGATGGACGAAATGCCGCTAAGCATTGTCTGGCGTGCTATCGAATCTACCAACTCGTCACCTTAATAATAATGATGATGATGATGATGATGATGATAATAATATAATAATAATAATAATAATAATAATAATAATAATAATAATAATAATAATAATAATTTTTATACTGGAAGCTCAAGGCCTCAAATTTGGGGGAAGGGATTAAGTCGATTACATCGACTCCAGTGCGCAACTGGTACTTATATAATCGACCCCGAAAGGATGAAAGTCAAAGTTGATCTCGGCGGAATTTGAACTCAGAACGTAGCGAATAATAATAATAATAATAATAATAATAACAACAATAATGGAAATAATTTCTAACTTATTTTATTATTTATATGTGTATGTGTGCGAGTCAGTGTGTATATCTGTCTCTGGCTTTACATATATCTGTGTGTGTGTATATATGTGTGTGTGTATGTGTGTGTGTGTGTGTGTATGTGTGTGTGTGCATGCGTGTGTATTTATATGTATAAATTTTGTATGAAGCATTAAAGTCTATATCTTTTTCAGGAGACATTTTCTTCAATCTTCGCCGTACATATTTCTATGTGTAACATAAAAAAAGAAACAAAAACGTTTTTTCTCCATTTCCTCTTCGCATCCTATATTAATTGATATTGTCGTTCAGTGTTTTTTTATTCATGACTGTCACTGTCTGACGAAAACCTATGAAAAGATGTTTTTGTCAAACGCACAGACGAAAGCGTAAGCACAATTCATCATACACACACACACACACACACCACACACACACACACACCACACACACACACACCACACACACACACACACACACACCACACACACACACATATATATATATAAAACGAAAATATTGAACTCATACTTTGAAGTAGTCATTCATACCTAGGACTCGGTGCTTACACTCATGTGTGTGTGTGTGTGTGCATACATACATGTATGCGTGTTTATATATATATATATATATATATATATATATGCCGAGGTACACATAGCAGGGTATGTCGTGCTATGAACCAACAGACGAGAAAGGTCTCATGTAGGAGTGGTAATGTACATCCGTGATGATGTCACGTCTATGGTACTCTTGTCTCACTCCAACACTGTATGTGATACTCAGGTAGTACACATTAAACAGATGAGGTTGGTAATATGTACCACATATCGCCCACCAAATGCGTCAGATCATGAGAACTCATTTGAAGAGTTCCTCAAAAATTATGAAAGATGTTTTGACGAATCTCGACAACGATCTGCACATACTTCTCTTAGGGTATTTCAATCTTCCTCATGTAAAATGGCCAGAGGGTTGTCCCTTTCAAGTATGTCATTTCGAAATCGGAAGCATGCAGAGTCTTTGCCTGACTTCACTGACGCACTCTTTATTGAGCAGATGGTGCATCACCCCACAAGGGGAAAGAATATCCTGGACCTATGTTTCACAAACAGCTCGGCACTCATACATGACGTGAAAGTGACACAGGCGCATTTTTTCGGACCAAAATTTAATAGAGCTAGTGATGTATGGACCACAAAAGACCACGGACATACGAAATACTAGAAACGCTCATCTCATCTCTAACCTGAATTTCCACAAAGCTGACTGGAAGGGCATTGAGAAAGATGTCCTGAAATGTAACTAGTCCACCATCCTCTCTGGGGAAAACATCGACATGAAACTACAGAACTTCATGGCAACCATATATGATATCTGCAGTAAGTTTACCCCAAAGAGAACACCAAATCAACTGGTGAAAAATATAATGCCCAAGGATAGGAGGGTACTAATGAGACGAAGAACAAAAATCTCAAGCCGTCTAAATGGACATCTAAAAGATTTCAAACGACTCCACTTCGAATGCAACTTGCTTGAGATTGAAAACGCACTCAAACATTCCCATGAAAAGGAAAGAGCAGAAAAGGAAGCCAGGGCTATCAAAAACATTAAAGCGAACCCTAAGGCCTTCTATGGATATGCGAAAGAATCTGCTTCAGTGCGTTACAAAATAGGACCGCTACTAGATGAAAACGGCTCACCAACTGCGGACCCCCAGAGGATCAGTGAATTACTGAATGCACAATACAAGAGTGCTTTCAGCAAACCGCTGGGGAAGCTACGAGTGACT
>NC_043010.1:19276479-19293979 GCF_006345805.1 Octopus sinensis
AAAAAGGAGTACTGGTGGAATGTACCAGTGAAAACCTCAATAAAATGTAAACATAACAGACCTGACATCGTAATTTGGGATGGAGAAGAGAAACTATGTATAGTTGTGGAAATCAGCTGCCCAGTGGATGCTGACATGAAGCTGAAGATTAATGAAAAAGAGAACACCTATGCTGAACTATTGAGGAATGTACAGCTACTCAATCCAGATTACAAGTTCAGGTTTATACCTTAATTATTGGAATACTCGCATGCATATGTACACATGCACATCCATATATACGTGTATCTGCATGTATTATCGCCCCTGTACACGCAGGTATATATACCTTGCATACATACGAACATTCACATATACACACATACACACACACACACATATATATATATATATACACGCACATACACATGGATACACATACACACGAATAAAATGCATGCGAGTAAGAGTTGTATATGTAGATATTGATATGTATAAATAGCTGTATAAATATATATAAATATAGGTCCTGGGGCTATATATATATATATACATATATATATAGCGAGAGAGTGAGAGAGGGATTCGTGCGTGGGCGTATAAATAGTTATATATACTTATTAGGAAAGCATACGTCTGTATACATATGTTTATTAAATGCGTGCATATACATATGTACACATAAACATACATGTATACATATACATACAGAGATACACACAAAAATATGGAGGCTCTAACCTAAACACTCTATCTTTTCCAGTAGCTGTCATATTCTCTCATCTACTTATTTACACACAACACTGTCACATCCATGCACGCTTGTTGAAGCACACTTGGGGACATTTCTTTTCCCACACACACCAAAGATAGTGTCTCTCATAGAATTCAATTACCCAAAAGAGAAACTAGTGGAAACGAGAAAGTCTCTTCCAATATAGATCTCCGTTCCAATAAAAAAATGGTTAATGGAAAATTCCTTTTTTTTTTAAAGAACTTCACCATAACGTGTAAACTATTTCAAGACTATCTAGCTTTCTCTTCTTTTGTCTCTTTCTGAAGGTCCCAGCCTATCTGTTTTCCTCTCTGTCCGTCTCTCTCTACCTCCTCTCCCTCTCTCTCTCTCTCTCTCTCTCTCTCTCTCTCCCCTCTCCCCAGCCTTTTTCTATAGCGTATGTGTGTATGTGTGTGTATATACATATACATATATATATATACATAATATAATATATATATTTTATATATTATATATAATATATATATATGTATATATATATATATTATATATATGCATTTATATATATATATATATGTATGTATGTGTGTGTGTGTTAGGTATAAATATAGTATATGTATATATATAAATATATTATACATATATATACATATATATATATGTATATGTATATATATATATATATATATATATATATATATATATATATATATATATATATATATATATATGTATGTGTGTGGGTATGTATGTGTGTGTGTGCTCATTGCCATAGATTCGGAAATAGATGTCTAATTTCTCTGTGTTTGTGTATGTGTGTTCATGTGTGTGCGTGTGTGTGTGTGCGTGTGTGTGTGTGTGTGTGTGTGTGTGTGTGTGTGTGTGTGTGTGTGTGCGTGTCTGTGTGTGTGCGTGCGCTTTATTACTGAATAATAACTTTGTCTCCAGCAATTTCCTCCAATCTACGTCGATAGTTCGCTTATCAAATATTTCAGCCATGATTAGGATCACAATAAAATGATATTATCGGACAGCGACACCCCACGATTATAGCCGACTTGATGTTTTCCACTATTTAGTTCTCATCCTGATGCTGTTGTTGCTGTTATTGTTGCCGTATCTGTCATTGGTATCAATATTAATTTTACTGACCATATTTTTTGGTAAACAAAAATCTCTTGGAAACAGGGACCAACCCGAAACGTCAGAATTCATCTCTCGTTTCGTCTTACTAACTTCTTCCTTTCTTCCTTTCATTATTTCTTTCTCTCTTTCTTTCTTTCTTTCTTTCTTTCTCTCATCCTTTCCTTCCTGCTTTCTTTCTTCCTTTCCTTCCTTCTTTCTTCCTTTCTTCCGTCTTCCTTTCTTCTTTCTTTCTTTCTTTCTTTCTTTTTCTCTTCCTTTCTCTCTTCCTTTCCCTCCTTCTTCGTTTCCTTCCTTCCTTTCTTTCTTTCTTTCTTCATTTCTTCCTTTTTCTTTATTCCTTTTTTTCTTTCTTCCTTTCCTTTTTTCTTCCTTTCCTTCTTTTTTCCTTTCCTTATTTCTTCCTTTTCTCCTTCGTTTCCTTCTTCCTTTCTTTCTTTCTTCCCCCACCTCTCTCTCTCTCTCTCTCTCTCTCTCTCTCTTACACACATACATATATATAAAGATAGTTAAATAGGTAGACAGACAGACCGACAGATAGATAGATAGATAGATAGATAGATAGATAGATAGATAGACAGACAGACAGACAGATAGATAGATATATTGTTTTGGTCTAGCTAGTCTCTTGCTACACTGAGTTTCACCCGTAAATGCACGGAATCTTCCGGAAAGTTATTACTCAGAGTAGAAAGAAACAAACTCAACCAGAACAAAACATTAATATCTCTCCAATGTTATTGAGTTCTCTTTTGTTCGACAGTTGATGCTGAACATATATGTGAGTGTGTGTGTGTATGTATGTATTCGTATTTATGTGTGTGTGTGTTTGTTGGATTCTTGATCGGTTTTCTTAGAGGACCATTAATATAGAAGAGAATACATTGGAATGAATGGTATTAATTCTAAAATTGGTTTCATATTTTGGCACAAGGCCAGCAAGGGGTAAGTCGATGACATCGACCTCCAGTACTCAACCCGTACTTATTTTATCGATCTCGAAAGGACGACAGGCAAAGTCGACTTCGGCGGGATCTGAACTCAGAACGTAAAGCCAGACGAAATGTCGAAGAGCATTTCATCCGGCATGCTAACGATTCTGCCAGCTCACCGCTCTTCATCTCCATCTGAAATTAACACCAATTTGTGACAGAAAACAGCACAAAATGGCGAGAGTTAAACCACGTTTCCATCACTTGTCTTCAATTAGTGTGTGTCTTTAATACCATTAAAATTATAATCTTAGTATTTATTAATTTAATCATGTATCTGTAGCGACAGCATTAATCCAGATCGATGAATCGCATCAGCAGCGTATTGTAGATAATGTTAGCAGCAGCAGCAGTAGCAGCAGTGGCAGCAATGTGCCAGGTGCGTGCGTTCCTCGGAAGAAATATTCGGCTGGTGCATAATTATTGCGGCTTTTTTTCAGCAAATTTTATTCAACAAAAACTATAACAACATGTAACAAAAACATCTTTAAATGATTATTCCGGAGCATATTCACCATCTACTTCAATTACTGCTTCCCGTTTGCTTGGCAGACGATCAGACCGTCATTTAAAGATGTTTTTGTTAAATAGTGTTATTGTTTATATTCAATAAAATTTGTTGAAAAAAAAAAAAAAAGCCGCAATAATTATGCACCAACCCAATATTATAATGACAGTCAAAGCTGGGCTTTATATAAGTTGAGCCACTGATCCGAATCGATGTATATTTGGGATGTAACAATGACTGAAGGCCTAAATCGATTCTCTCCTGCTCCTACCTGTGGTTGCTGATTTTGTGGTCTTGGGCCGAAATTCAAACCATTGTTTGAACTCTAAATAAGTCGGCGAACTGCAAGAATCGTTAGAACGCCGGACAAAATACTTAACTGCATTTTATCCGTCTGCACGTTCTGAGTTCAATTTCCGGCGAGGTCGACTTTGCCTTTTATCCTTTCGGAGTCGATAAAATAAATACCAGTTAAGCACTGGGGGTCGATGTAATAGACTTACCCCTCCCCCGCCTGCTGGTTTTCTGCCAAAATTTAAAAACCAGTATTTAAAGCGTAAATATAAAATTAACTAAAAACGTTGTTTTACGTTTAGACTTTAAATCTAATCTGGTTTACTCTGCGGTATTTAAACTCAGAGAACAGGAAGTCGACGCAAACACCGCAAGGCATTCATTCTATCTGGCATTCTAATGAGATTCTGCCAATTTTCTACCTAAATTTAACGTTGGCATTATATAATTTAATTTGGTTTTCAAAAGTTTGTCATTATTTTCTTCCTCCATAATGACGCCTGTATTATTATTTAAAGATCGCGATGGATTAACCTTTAAGCTAAGGATAAATTAAATTACAGTATTAACTTTATTGCTGTTGTTGTTTTTTAAATATGTAGTTAATAGCGCAAACACCAAAAATATTAATATTGCTTTCAAATTTTAGCGCAATGCCAGCAATTTCGAGGGAGGGAGTAAGTCGATTACAACGCTCCTAGTGTTCAATTGCTTTCTATTTTATCGAGCATGAAAGGCAAAGTCGACCTCGGCGGAATTTGAACTCAGAACGTATAGACAGACGAAATATCACTAAACATTTTGGCCGGCGTGCTAACGTTTCTGCCAGCTCGTCGCCTTCCTTTACCAACAATAATAACATCGATATGTGTCGAGATTATTATTGTAATCTGGTTTACTTAGCAGTATTTCGTCTGTCTTTACGTTCTGAGTTGAAATTCCGCCGAGGTCGACTTTGTCTTACATCCTTTCGGGGTCGATAAATTAAGTACCACTTACGTACTGGAGTCGATCTAATCGACTGGCCCCCTCCCCCCAAATTTCGGGCCTTTTGCCTAAAGTAGAGAAGAATATTATTGTTGTAATATTTATATTGTAGGAGTTACCGTGACAGTTACGTTTTGAAATCCCGCCCATCGTTGATTAATTTCCACTCTTCCAGAGCCGATAAAATATGATACCAGTTATGTCCTAGGGTTGATTATACCCCAAACCGTAGAATTTGTTTAATTTCTGGTATGTTTGTACTATATAAGCTTGGAATGCCCTTTCGAGTTAGAATCTCATCCGAAAATGTCGATATTAACGGAAAAGTACAAGTTTAGTTGAAAGACATATATCAAATTCTTGAAGTATTTCATTAATGTCGTTAAGCTATGAACTTATAGAAATTCTTCAATAAATAATCGACTGATCAAATTTACTATTTTAGTTGTATATTTTAGAACAACCGGTTCAATTGCTAATGACATGTGTCAGTTTGCTAATTATATCATCAAAATCTCAAACATAACAACTAAGTACAATAATTTTCAGATGTTCAGCTGGGTTCCTTAATATGTTTTATTATGTTTTAATGAAATTCTATGTGTGTATAGGAAAAGCTTCTATTTAGATAAAATGCATAAATTTTACTGGCTAACTTTTTTCGAACATTTCCTAATACATCAACTGGTACTTAATTTATCAACACCGAAAGGATGAAAGGCAAGGTCGACCTCGGCGGAATTTGAACTCAGAGCGTAGTGGCAGACGAAATACTGCTAAGCATTTCACTCATCGTGCTAATGATTCAGCCAGCTCACCGCCTTATTATACGCTCGTAACATAAGGCGGCAAGGTGGCAGAAACGTTAGCACGATGGGCAAAATGCTTAGTGAATTTTGTCCGTCTTTACGATCTGAGTTCAAATTCCGGAGTCGATACAATAAGTACCAGTAAGAGCACTGGGGTTGATGTAATCAATTTATCCACTGTCCCGAAATTGCTGACATTGTACAAACATTTGTAGCTAATAAATATTATACACGCAAAATATAAAGCGACAAGAGAACAGAATTGTTACCACACCGGAAAAAATGCTTAACAACATTTCTTCCAAATTTACATCCTGCGTTCAAATTCTGCTGAGGTCAACTTTGCCCTTCATCCTCTAGGGGGTCGATAAAATAAGTACCAGTTGAACACTGGGGCCGATGCAATCGACTATTCCCTTCCCACGAAACTGCTGGCCTAGTGCCAAAATTTGAAATGAAAATTATACACGCATAATTTCATCATATATAATTATATGTTTCTCCGTCGAGGAGTACGTCCCCGAAATGTTAAGCATTTTTCTTACAGTAAATTACTTTATCCAACACCTACTCTTCTTACCCATCTAAATTAACATCAGTTTCCCTCAGAGCTTACTGGTTGCGTCAGACTCTACAACTACATTAGCTGTGCCTCAGTAACTATATTTATATTATTTCTTTCTTAATATCCATGAATTCAATGCGGCGAGCTGGCAGAAACGTTAGCACGCCGGACGAAATGCTTAGCGGTATTTCGTCCGTCTTTACGTTCTGAATTCAAATTCTGCCGAGGTCGACTGTGCCTTTCAACCTTTCGGAGTCGATAAATTAAGTGCCAGTTGTATACTGGGGGTCGATCTAATCGACTGGCCCCTCCCCGAAAATGTCGGGCCTTGTGCTTAAAGTAGAAAAGAATACCCATGAATTCATCCTCACTGGCACGAAAGGGCGCCCTCTCGTGACAGCTGACCAAATCATTATGGTTCCTGAACTCTGGACAATGAGCCAGGTTCGTCTTACTTCTTGGCTAATTCCACTGAAATGAAAGCAGTAACATTATTAAGGATCAGGGAATGCTAGAAGAACAGAACGTGTTTGGGTGGTTACACATTCTCTTAATATCATTTTCATTTCAATTGTTACACACAGAACAACAAGCTGCATTTTCAAAGGCTGCTTTGCATGTTGCCCTGTCTATCCTTTCGGTGACAGAGACACTTGGGCAAGCAGAAGGCGACATACAATCGACAACGAAATTTATAGAAAGGTACATACAGTGTGTGCTTATGTCTAGATGGATACGAGTGTGTATGTGGACAAAAATGAGTCAAGAGAATTAACACACGGAGGCAGTGATAGGAATTTGAACAACAAAGCGAATAAAGATATATTAAATACCATACAAGACAAATTAATGAGTTATTTAAACTTTCGCATCGAGGCAAGGTAGATAAATTCCTGGAGGCAACTGAGGCGGACTGTGAATGAGAAGAGGAGAGAGTCTCTGAAATCAGGGCTTCACCGCAATTAACATACTATTAAGGAAAAGAACGTTTTTTCCCTACTTTTTATTTTATTCTGGAGACATTAGAAAATCATGGACATATGTTTCTGCCCCAACCGACTTCATCAGAACAGCGGTCGTCTAACTTTGACTCCAGCGGACAAACAATTTGGATGTAAAGAAAAAGAATATAAAACATTTGTGGCCTAGGATAATCCATAATTAAACGAAAACAAGCTAAAAGACATAACTCAGAGTTGTTGATGGTATAAACCTGGACAACAAAGCGAATATTAATTACCATACAGAATAAACCTATCATTTATTGAAATTACCTTCTCTTCAAGAGAGGGTAAACAAACGCCTAATGGCAATTGCGATAGAATCCGAATGAGTGGGGAGACAATTTCACGAATCCAGAACTTTCCGAAATTGACAGTGTTGAGTATAACATGAAAATAATAGGCGGCAGTTCACAATATATTTCTGTCACATGATTCGTTTTAGCTGCTCACATATGTGTGTATGTGTATATAGATGTACGCATGAGTGTGTGTGTGTGTGTGTGTGTGTGTGTGTTTGTTGTCTGCGTGTATGGTGTGTATGATTATATGTGTGTGCGTGTGTGCATGTGTCTGGGTGTGTGGTCGCGCGTTTATGTGTGTATCGGAGTGTGTATGCGAGAGTGTGTAATCGAGTGTGTGAGTGAGTGTGTATGCGCGTGCGCTGTGTGTGTGTAATCTTACAAATCACAGGTTCCAAATATTTTCAATTTCGTTCTCGTTTTCAAATCCTATTTCTTCTGCCTCTAATTCTTCGTTTATGAGATCTAATTATCCAGCTGCTCATTAGTGCAGCAGCCGTAATTAGCTTCACCATAAACATAATTTCAACATAACAACATCCACACACAGTCGGACACACATACATATATACATACATACATACATACATACATGCATACATACACACATACATACATACATGCATGCATACATACATACACATACACATACATACATACATACATACATACATACATACATACATACATACATACATACATACACACACATGCATACATATACTTATGCACAGATATATACACGCTCATTTATACACATATGCACATAGTCACGGGATCTTCGTCGGTTTCCACGACGACTATTGCATTTCTTCCATGGACTCAGCTGCTTAGTTGTTAAATTAGCGTGTAGAATGGCCGAGTACTCCATAGACATGTGTTCCCTCAATACGGGTATCTGAGAACTTTGAAAAGACCTCAAGGAGTAACGACCGTGCCCTGCATAGTTATGGGCTGCCCATTGGCAAGGCATAGCACCCGTCCACTCACCCTGACAGGTATAGGGCGCAGTCATGGCACTGCAGCATTGTGAAGAGGAGCGGAAGAGCGCCACTGAGTCAACGGTACTTCTGACATTGATGCTGACCGGGGGAATCCAAGAAGATTAAACGATTAGGCTCATCGAACTCTGCGAAGAGAGTAACTTCAACAGATCCTTAAGGGTGGTGGCCATGGTTGTATAATCAGCTGATGAAAGATTCATTGTGTATCACTCCTCTGAGTTCAATTCATAATAATGGAATTGGATGGCAACAAAAAGTCACCGGAATCTGTGCAAGCAGCTCAGCCGGACCCTTAATATAATTCTCCGGCGTGACAGTGCATGTGACAAAGCTCAAGTCGGAATAATCATTCCGTCGGCTTCAACACAATTTCCGTCTGACTGGCTTTTCTCTCAAGCTATGGCTTGGCCCGGAGCTATAGAAGACCATATCGAACTCAAGACCTCTTAGTTACCAGACGATTTTCTTAACCATTCATCCATGCTCAGTAAATACGTGCACCTACACACACATATGCACACATGCACATATATGCACATTCGCAATACACTAGCACATCGATCAATCACACACACACATATACTTCCTACCATTCGCATACTCTACTTACACACACACATACATACACGCACATACACATACATACACGCACACACCATACACATAGGAGTAAGCTACTTGATATGGATTGTTTCTTAATGATCCTCTTAATTGCTCGATCCATCCACTCCGTTACAATACTACATCCCACACACAACGTCTTCACTGCTATATCCCTTACATGAAATTTGCATATTCCAATATGTCTGACGTATGTCAGTCATGCACGAGGATTCACAGTAGACATTTTAAAATATCACCCCTATAATGATAGCAACAGCAACAGCAGTGGAGGCGCAATGGCCCAGTGGTTAGGGCAGCGGACTCGCGGTTTCGATTCCCAGACCGGGCGTTGTGTGTGTTTATTGAGCGAAAACACCTAAAGCTCTACGAGACTCCGGCAGGGGGTGGTGGTGAACCCTATTGTACTCTTTCGTCCCGACTTTCTCTCACTCTTTCTTCCTGTTTCTTGTCCCCGACTTCCTACGCAACCGCTGAGCCTGGATGCGCATTCATCCATCCGTCGATGCTCTCGGTGGGGGTTGACCCGCTTTTCCTTCTGCGGGTCTTACGAATAGCAAAGGAATACGTTTCGGACTTCTCTCACTACAGAGGCGCGATCTTGCGAGCTCTGGGACGAAGACCGCTTCGCTCAACAGCAACAGCAACAGCAACAACAACAGCACTAATAACTACAAAGCAACAACATAAACGATATTCACGCTGATGATGACAATGACAAGGGAGTTGATGACGGAAACAAGGATTTCTTTTATTTGCTAAAAGGGCATCGGCTGAAGGGAACATCACAAACATAGGTTACATATAAAATTGGGGTCTGACATCAGACGAAGTAGCAAGACTACACAAAAAGAAAATTTGG
Source organism: Octopus sinensis (assembly GCF_006345805.1). Taxonomy (NCBI): domain Eukaryota; kingdom Metazoa; phylum Mollusca; class Cephalopoda; order Octopoda; family Octopodidae; genus Octopus; species Octopus sinensis. The sequence continues at coordinate 19,286,283 of NC_043010.1, forward strand.
CAAAAATGATATTTACTCCGAACATAGAAACGAATGGGCATTATCGAACTGGAAAGTATAAAATATCCACCATTGTAAGTTATCATTGTAAGAGCAGAGGAATAACTTGTAAAGAACAATGGAAAAACCAATAGATATAATGATAATAACACGAACGATACAAATGTCAGGTTTTTTTTTTTATCGTGGAAGAAGCCAACAAAACAGAGGCTGAAATGATAGATATGAATATAAAAAAAATACAAGACACAACGGAAATTGTGAAAAGGCTAACATCTAAGCTGAAATTGGAGTTATGGTCTGTCATAATAAAGCGATTGCAAGAAAATGAAACCCTTACACTACCTGTAAAAGCTAAACAGCATGAAAAGAGATAAGGAAAATTCACAATACTGGCTGAGAAGCGCAGGACGCAAAGGTGAGATTGAAAGCTTCTTGGTTTCAGCGCAAGATCAAAGTCGCTTCACCAGAAGCCATCAATAACATGAAGCAGAATACAGCAGCCTCAAGACATGGGGAATTTGTGAAGAAACAGCTAACCATATTACTTCTGTTTGTTCAGTCTTAGTCAAGGAAAAGTATATATCTATGGGTATTGACAGCGTTGGGACTTTACGCTGGAAGTCATGCCAGCATAACGAAATACCAGACAGAAGAAAGTGGTATTGATATACGCAAGGAAAAGTCGATCATACTCTGGGGTGAGCAAATACACATTCGGTGAGATTATGGCTAATTGACCAGATACTGTTGTGAAGGACCCCTGGAAAGGATATGCTTCCATATCGAAGTATCACACTCGTCATATGGTAATCTATCAAAAAACAAAATGGAGAATTTGTCCAAATATTCCGTTCTGGACATAGAGGAAGCCAAATAGGAGGCAGAAAACAAAAATAATGACATTAATAATAACTTCGGAAAGTATCGAAAATCATAAATACAAATGTATAACCAAAATAGTAGACTTACAAATATGCACAAAATGCAGAGATTTACACTACCCGACCCTGCACTTACCCGAGTTACATGAAACTGTGCTGACAATTCAAGTTAATAGACCAGATATTGTAGTAAAAGACAACAGAAACAAGAAGAGCAAATTAAAAGTGATACGAGTATCAGATAAAAATATATCGGTAAAAGAACTTTGAAACTGAAAACGAATTGTTTTTCCCCACGATGTTGTCCACTTCGATTTTCAAAACGAGACGAAGTTAACACACACACGCACATGTTTGTGTGTGTATATATATATATATATATATATCACCGTGATCACCGTGACCGACCAGGCTATCAGATGTTGCTACACATCACTGGTCACAATGCGCTTCACATTGTTTTAGCCTTCAAATGACGCCACCCCGCTGGCTAAGCGAGCAGGCCAATATATATATATTATATATATATATATATAATATATATATATATAGTAAATATATATATATATATATACTAAGCAAATTATGAGATAGAGGTTATGTAACCATCTAAGGGATAAATGTATCCGTTGACACTAGTGGTGTATTACCTCACTATGTATAGCCCTGGCTATAAGGTATACTGTAGTATGTAATTTAAAGGTAAAACCGTGGTTTAATATACATATATAGAAAAGAAAAGAAATGGAGCAATAATTAATAATGAGAAGTTTATCATTGGTATGAAAAAGTCGTTGTTTAATTGTAGTTTGGAACCATTTACAGCTGTTTCTGTTTATCAAATCGAGGTAAATTTGCATTTATCTCATTCAATTTAACAAACATCGTCAGAATGATTTAGAGGAATATAAAATAGGAGAAAAGGGAAAAGAAAGGAAACGGAAAAAGAAAAGGAAAAAGTTCGTTAAGTCTTTAGGCTTATATTTTAGTAACTTATTGGGTTCTATTAGATGAATTGAGCAGTTATTTACATATATATATATATATATTTATATATATATATGTATATAAAGGTCATGTCATTATGTTAAACCGTTAATCCCTACACATTTTTTCTCTCTCCAATTTTTTATCTGTCATCCCTTTCTGTTGAAGAGCATAGGCTCAAAATGTCAAAGGCTTCCTGAGTGACAAACTAATACACTTGGTTGTTGTTCTCTCACTTGTCTTAGCCTTTTGTTTTCTGTAAATAACTGCTCAATTCATCTAATAGAACCCAATAAGTTACTAAAATATAAGCATAAAGACTTAACGAACTTTTTCCTTTTCCTTTTCCGTTTCCTTTCTTTTCCCTTTTCTCCTATTTTATATTCCTCTAAATCATTCTGACGATGTTTGTTAAATTGAATGAGATAAATGCAAATTTACCTCGATTTGATAAACAGAAACAGCTGTAAATGGTTCCAAACTACAATTAAACAACGACTTTTTCATACCAATGATAAACTTCTCATTATTAATTATTGCTCCATTTCTTTTCTTTTCTATATATGTATATTAAACCACGGTTTTACCTTTAAATTACATATATATATATATATATATATATATATATATATATATATATATATACAGGGTGGGGAAGCAAAATTTACAATATTTTGAGGCAGGGATTGAAAGGCAGTGTATGACCAATTAGTTTATTGAAAGTCATGAGAATTTATTTGCCACAAGAAAATTTACATAATAGAAAATGTTTTTTACTCTATGTGTCCTCCTTCTTTCTCAATAACTGCCTTCACATGCTTCCTGAAACTTGCGCAAGTGTTCCTCAAATATTCGGGAGACAACTTCTCCCATTCTTCTTTAATAGTATCTTTAAGAGAGTCGACATTGCTGTGTGATGTTCTATTGGTAGCATGTTCTAAAACGCCCCAAATAGAATCATCCAGAGGATTTAGATCTGGGCTAAAAGGCGGCCATAAACATGATACCAAAAAATTGCTAAAGTTGGATTTGCAGAAATCTTGTATTTTTCTAGCTGTGTGGGCTGGAGTACCGCCCTGTGTCCATACATAATTACCATCTGGGTAGTTTGCTTTAAGCCATGGCAATACCTGGTATCTCAGAGACTTGTAGTAAGTATTGATCTTTTCATCAGCTTTGTAGAATTTTATAGGCGTTTTCTTTCCATCGGAATCCACAACACCAAAAGCCATAACTTGAGCAGGATGTTTTGTTTTGAATGTCCCCTTAAACTCAGCTGTTGATTTTGTGATAAATCTGTTATTTCTGCGGTTCAGAACAGCATCGGCAGTGAAGATCTTTTCATCAGAAAAGATCGTTACAATGGAGGACTTTTTCTTGAACCATGTAATGATTTTCTTGCACCTTTCCAATCTCTTTTCCTTCATAGCTGTTGTCAACAAGTATTTTGGTGTTCTTGTGTAAGATTTTAACCTCAAATCATATTGTACTGCATTTCTAATGGTCTTCTTGTCTACCCCAAGTTCAATTGCCATTTTTTTCATGGATATGGTTGGATCCTTTAGGATTTTGGATTTGAGAGCTTTCATAAAAGCTTTGGTACGTTTTTTGTTGATTCCTCCACTTTCAGACTTCCTCGTAATAGTTTTGCTCATAGTCATTCTATTCTTTACATAATAAACAGTATTTATGGACACTCCAACTATTCTTGAAATCTCCTTTGGTGTGACGAGCGCAATCAGCAAATCACACACACTTTGACATTTGCTTTCCTAATTACTCATATGGGTAAAAGTTTCTGCAAAGGTAAGGATAACAGTGTTAGGTATGATTATGACATCAATATATGCTAGGTTTCAAAACAATTGACTTAGTGCCTGCTGAGAAAAAACAACTTAATGTTCATTGTAAATTTGCTTCCCCACCCTGTATATATATATTATATATATATATATATATATATATATATATATATATATATATATATATATATATATTGTGGTTGTGTCTGACCGCCTCCTGTACTTACACCTTAGATCCATCATGGCGTATGATGTGACTTTTAGCCTAGACATTGTATTGAGAAGATGGCCACATATATTGCATATCTGATTTGGACCACCAAGAGCTGCAGTTAAGTTCTGATCTTCGTGGATCTTAAAATGTCTTTTGAGGCCTCCGCTAGATTTGCAGACCTTATGGCATACACGGCATTGAAACATGCGTGGAAACACACTCACACACACACACAACATATATATATATATAGTGTACTATACTGTGAAGGTAGTATCAACAAAAAATACTGGTGGATATATATATATAGAGATCAACATGTGATCTCTTGAGCACCAACAGCAAAAAAATTTTTTTCCTGTCTTCCCTTCTCGGGATCTTTCCTTCTCCTTTGTTTCCGACGAAGAGCTCCTCTCGAAACGTTAAACCCTCCTTCCCTTCTTTCCTGAGCGTCAAATAATACTAATGTTCCACGTCCTCGCGTTGCTGTGTTTTTTTCTGTGTTTTTCTGTGTTTTATATATATATTATATATATATATATATATATATATATATATATATATATATGTAAATGTGACACTTAAGATACATTCCTCTATTTACATTAATATCGGAGGTCTATTTCATTCTTTTGTTTCTTACCATTTTATCAATATATTATATATATATATATATACATATATATATTATATATATATATATATATATATATATACTATATATATATATATGTAATGTGACACACTTACAGATACATTCCTCTATTTACATATATCGAGGTCTATTTTCATTCTTTGTTTCTTACCATTTTTATCAATATATATATATATATAATATATATATATATATATATATATATATATATACATACATGTAAATGCTTTTCTTCTGTAAAGATTGTCTTCTCCCGTTTCATCTTTATGTATCAATTCTTGAGTAATTTTCTGTGGAAACTAGAGACACGGAAGAGCATCTCGTCGGAAATCGGATGCAGATCTATGTCGGCAAATGCAAATAGCATTGTAATAGCGCCGGACAGTAGGGGCATCGGGGTGATGAACCACACTTTAAGGGACTCGAAGCGGTGACACGAGCCAAAAAGAACCAAGAAGTCAGTGAACTTGCAATTCGATGTCTGGAATGACAGGTCTATGCCGTCCGACTGCGTCAAGAGACACAGGATGGAGGAACCGATCAAATTGCACAGGGTCTGGTTTAATCTAGATCTCCGAGTGAGGGAAAAGCTGCGAACAATTGACGAGCAGGGTGGTGGCCAATCTCACCCAGAAATGGGCCGAGAGAGCTATCCCTGAAAGGTAAAACAGTGATGAGGGTCAATTACATCACCTCCGCCATCTATTGCCGCCTGATAATAGTATCGAAGAAGATGGACTGTCATTCGCATCTTTCCGACAGCCATAGCAGTGAAATGATATCGACGGAGATGAGAAACCGGACTGCAGAATACTCTCACGCACCATGATGGACAGAGTACCGCTACTACTGCTGCTGCTGCTGCTGCTGCTAATGATGATGATGATGATGATGATGATGATTACAGTAGTGGTGGTGGTGGTGGTGTCAGAAGTGATGCCAATTGAGATGTGAAATTGGTTATCTTTTAATGAGATTTCCTGTCAGAATCAAACCTTCTTATATTCCGTGATATGGAGGAGGAGGATGAGGAGGAGGAGGGAAATGTCAGTGAGGGGGAAAAGGTAGTGGAAATAGTTTCAACTTCGTTGTTGTTGTTATTGTTTTTATCGTTTCTTCCTTATTTATCTTCCCATCCCATTCTCTCTCTCTCTCTCTCTCTCTCTCTCTCTCTCTCTCGTCTCTCTCGCTCTCTTACATTCTCTTCTTAAAAGTCTCTGCTTCTGTTCCTTGCTCACCAACCCCTCTCTACCTTTTCTTTCTTTCCCACTCTCACTCTCTCCCTCTCTCGCTCTGTCGCTCGCTCTCTCTCTCTCCATCTATCTTTATACTTACCATCTATCTATCTATCTTGTTATGTATCTATCAATCCATATGTTCATCTATCTATGTTTGTTTGTTCGTCTATCACTTTGTCTGTCTGTCGATCAACATACTTATCTATCTATCTTGCTATTCATTTATCTATCTATTTGTCTGTCTATCTATCTATCTATCTATCTATCTATCTATCTCTTCTATCTATCTATCTATCTATCTATCTATCTATCTATCTATCTATCTATTTATCTATTATCTATCTATCTATCTATCTATCTATTATCTATTATCTATCTGTCTGTCTGTCTATCTGTCTCTCTTTATATCTATATCTGTATCTAATTTTATTCCCTTTCTCTCTCGTTATCATATATTATATATATATATATATATATATATATATATATATATATATACAAACATACACACATACATACATACACACAAATATATATTTATATATATGCATACATATAGATATATACGTGCAAATGCACATATAAATATGCAGGTATGTATATTAAACAATCGTTTCTCATCCCCCCACTCATTACATCCTTCACACCTACACACACACACACACACACACACACACACACGTACATACACACTTTCTCTATCTGTCTGTCTCTCTCTCTCTCTCACTCTCAGTGTGCATCTATCACTCCCACTATACCATTAGTCTCTCTCTCTTCTCTCTCTCTCTCTCTCCTTCAAACTCCATCTTTTTCTCTCGATCCATTCCCTCGTCTCACCTCCTATACCCTCTTCCCCCACCCCGAATCCTACCAAAAACGCTAAATTCAACTTCAGATCAGAGAAACTTAATATATTAAGTGGTCACTTGAACCAATCCACTTGAAAGTAAACTCTTCACAGACACTTCACCACTCCACGGGTTCAGTTCCTGTCCTAAGCACTACATTTCACTACTTCGTTGGTAGTTTTTGCTTAATTTCTTTTTAGATATACACAATCTCTCTCTCTCTCTCTTTCTCTCTCTACCTGTCTGTCTATCTTTATTTCTCGCTTTATATTTGTATGTGTATACATACACACACACATTATATATTGTATGAATACACACACACACACACACACACATATATATATATATATATATGTGTGTGTGTGTGTTTGTGTGTGTGTATGTGTGTGTGTGTGTGTGTGTGTGTGTGTGTGTATATATATATAGAAAGAGAGAGAGAGACACGCCTGCGTGCTCGCACACACATACACACATACACACACATATTATCACTGTTGAAAGTGAACCACTCGAAGTAGATTCCTTCTAGAAGTAGTACTCAATACATGATACAAATGTAGAGTTATTCGTCTTTCTATTTAAAACCTGACACGATGATCGTTTCGACCTGACACGATGATCGTTTCGTGAAAACGATCATAGTGCCAACAGTCAAATTGCATACATATGTGTGTGTTTATAGAAGCAAAATTAAAGGTTACAAACCTCATTAAGGGATAGCAATATCCTATGAAAGTACTGGTTAATTACCTATATAAAGAGTATTGAACATTGTATTTAATACTCCACTGCAAGGTAACAATATAAACCGTGGTTTATATATATTTATTTATTATAATGATAGGATGAGAAAATTGAGATATAATTAATAAATCATTATTTATTAATTAAATAAATTTGGCAAACATCTTTACAGCTGTTTCAATTCACACCCTCAGAAAATTAATTAAATTACAAAATTAAATTAAAATTAACGGCTTGCAGCCGTTTACTCAACATGCAGGAATCGAACAACTATTTTGTATATCTTTATCTACCTCTGAAGAGATTCGACTTTCAATTAATT
>NC_043010.1:19301479-19306479 GCF_006345805.1 Octopus sinensis
ACACACACACAGACATTTTGCCGTTTATATATATAAGAAGATATATGTATAGAATAAGGCACAGAAATTAGATAGATAGATAGATAGATAGATAGATAGATAGATAGATAAAGAGGTTGTGTATAAGTATATATATCTGTGCATATATTTATTTTATATGTGTGTGTATAGATATACGCATTTATATATATATGTGTGTGTGTGAGTGTGTATGTGTGTGTGTGTATGTATGTATGTATGTATGTATGTATGTATGTATGTATGTATGTATGTATGTATGCAAAGCATTGTGAGTGGATTTGTTGGACAGAAACTGAAGATACAGCACACGATCTCAGATCAAGTCACTCGCTATGCAAGTACATCTTCGTATATATGCATATATAATTGTGTGTGTGTGTGTGTGTCTGTGTGCGTGTGTGAGTGTGTGTATGTATGTATTTGTTTTGGTGTGTCTGTGTTTGCCCCCCCCCCCACCATCGCTTGACAACCGATGTTTGTGTGTTTACATCCCCGTATTCTAGCAGTTCGGCAAAATAAACCAATAGAATAAGTGCTAAGCTTCCAAAGAATAAGTCCGGTGCTCCAGCATGGCCGCAGTCAAATGACTGACACGAGTAAAAGAATATAAAGAATATATTTATATGTATGTATGTGTGTGTGTATGTATGTATGCATGCATGCATGCGTATATATACATATATATGTATATATATATATATATATATATATGTATGTATGTATGTATGTATGTATGTATGTATGTATGTATGTATGTACGTACGTATGTATGTATATCTGTATTTTACATATGTGTGTGTGTGTGAGAGAGTATGTATGAAGATTTACGTATACAATAGGGCAAATACAATAGCGTAGTTGTGTGATAAGAAACTTGCTTCCCAACCACATGGTTCCAGGTTCAGTCCCACTGCGTAGCAACTTTGGCAAGTGTCTTTTACTCCGGCTTCGGGTCGACCAAGAACTTGGGTGGATTTAGTTGACGGAAACTGTAAGAAGCTACTCGTATATGTGCATGCATCTTTGTGTTTGTCCCCCACCCCACCCCACAACCACTTGGTAAATGGTATTGATGTTTTTGCAATCCGAGAATTAGCGGTTCGTCAAAAGATATCGATAGAATAAATGCCAGGCTGAAAAAATAAAAAATAAGAACTGGGGTCCTTTCGTTCGACTAAAAATTCTTCAGGGTTTTGCCCCAACATGGGCGCAATCTTGTGACGGAAGCAAGTAAAAGATTAAAGGTTATCTTGACTACAGTATCAAATGTGTTCTTTTTTATTAAGGTAGCAGCATGTGGTGGCTTTGGGGAAGATTTAGTTGTTCTTTCCTGCATGTTGGGTGTCTACGTACAGGTTCCCGCATTAGATCGCTTACAAATGAGCTAATTACCAACATGGACGTCAAATATGCAAATCTGTGTGGTGTAGGGAATATATATCTAAGACAGGTCAAGCAGCCAATCAGCTAACGATTTTAGAGGTCATGTGATTTATATACGGTCGGGTCGTTAACCATAGTATAGATGTGAGGTTTGTAACTTGATGATGATGATAATCTTTTCTGCTATAAACACAAGACCTAAAATGTTTGGGGAGGGGGCCAGTCGATCAGATCGATCCCAACTGGTACTTATTTTATCGACCCCGAAAGGATGAAAGGTAAAGTCGACTTCGACGGAACTTGAACTCATAAGGATTCTGCCAGCGCACCACCTTAATAATAATAATAATAATAATAATAATAATAATAATAATAATAATAATAATAATAATACAATAATAATAATAATAATAAAGTTGTGGTCGCTGAAAAAGGTGGTAGTAGTACCAATAATTGTCGGAGCCCTGGGAACAGGGAGTAAAAGTCTTGAGAAGTACATGAAACAAATAGGAGCTGCAATAAGGGTGAAGCACTTGCAGAAAACAGCTCTGCTTGGAACGGCTCGAATACTCCGGATGGTCCTCGAAAAATAAGGGTGTTAGCTTAGTTCACTGGTAGTGAGAGAGTCACTTGTATTCGAAAGTTGTTTGTCCTTCACCTCACAGTCTTCTCCCAGTAGCCGTTCGGCACAAGCCCACAGGCCCGAAATGGTTGGACACTGCACGAGTGTGTGCAGAACGGTTTCGTCGCTCCGACTGCATCTCGGCAAGTCGGTCCGATGTGTCTCGAACCGTGCCTGTAGAGCTTATCCCGAACAGGTAATGCTTCTCGATGGCACTGTCATGCCAGGGATCTCTGGTGATTGTCCGAAAGTTGTCCTGAACAGGCGGGTCAGGTGTTCCTCGTTGACGCCCAGATTCTGCCCGAGAACGTCGTCTCACCTCCCCTCCACTAATCCTCTATAGAACGCTTTTGTGGAATTGAAGTCGCACAAGTTTGGTTCCGGACGGCAGAGTTGCTTGGGAGCAAGGCGGCACTCGTGGTGCCATTCGCCTAGCCTCGGTCTCTGTTTGATCCACGACTGCAATTCGGCCAAAGAGACGAGCTGCGAGAAAGCGCGCCTCACAAACGGCGACCACACCTGTTCACTGTCGTCTATGAAGCGCCGGAGATATCGCAGTCTCAGCGCATATCTGTGCATCATCAACCAAGGTATGCCTAGCCCTCCATTTAGCGGGTGTTGGCAGCAAATGGATCGCCTAACTATCGGAACGCTTCCCTTTCACAGGAAGCGGAAGAGTATGCGTTCCAGTTTGGTTATGGTAGGGACGGGTCAAGGCACGACGGTCAGACGATAATCGATGACGGATGCGATGTACGCGTTCGCCACCTCCGCCCGACCTTTTATGGATAGCTTCCTCTCGGCCCATTGCTGGGTGAGAATCGCCACACTAGTCGTTATCTTGCCCCGGTTCTTCTCCATTTGGAGGTCCGGACAGAACCAGACTCCAAGCAATTTAACCGGTCCGTCGGTCCAGCGTCCCACGATGGAGACATTGATTGATAGATAGAAACAGTTGCGAATATATATTTATTCTATAAAGACAAACGATACTTGGGAAGCCATTGATAGTAGTGCGAATGTGTGAATACGTGTGCAAATATATGTCAGTGTGAATGTGTGTGTGTGTTGGAACAAGTATATGTCAATATTTGTAAGTATATAGTGACTCTGTGTGTGTGTTTTGTTGTATGTAATTGTCTCTGTCTCTGCACTTGAGTTTCCACACCTGCAGTGTGCATCTAGTTACCTGTATGCGCCTGTATAATATGTGCAACACATATTATACATACGCGCACACGCATACCAACATACCTGCATGCATACATTCATACATACATATGTATGTATATGCACGTATGTCTCAGTGTATTAGTGCACGTGTACATATATGTATGTGTGTGTATGCACGTATACCTCAGTGTATGTTTGTGCACGTGTATGTATGCATGTGTGTGTGTGAATGTGTGCGCATGCGTGTGATCCGGGTACTAGAAAGTGTCGATATGATTTGAGATGGAGAAAGAGGTGGTGAGAGGGTTGGAGTCGGGGGAGAGTGTGGCGTTGATTGAGAGAGTGACCTCGATAGGTCAGCAGCTTCTAATTGAGCTGGACATCGGTCACTTCAGTTCTGACACATTCAATGGACAACAGAGCTTAACACTTGCCTTATTTCTGCTTCCATAGCTTCCTCGTCCATTCACGTCGCTCGTGTGTATCTGTGTGTGAGTGTGTGTGTGTGTGTGTGTGTGTGTGTGTTGTGTGTGTGTGTGTGTGTGTGTGTGTGTGTGTGTAAATTTACTATATAGGGAAAGAGAGGGTATCGCAGAAATAGACAAACAGGCAGACAGGCAGGCAGACAGACAGACAGACAGACAGACAGGCAGACAGACAGACAGATAGATAGATAGATAGATAGATAGATAGATAGATAGATAGATAGATAGATAGATAGATAGATAGATAGAGAAGTATGTGTACGTAGGAATTTCATACTGAATGTGTGTGGGGGGGGTACTTGAATTGTGTGTGTGTATGGGTGGCCGTGTAAAGGTGGGGGGCGTTTGTGTATGTCTTTGCGTGCGAAGTCCAAAGAACAATTAGAAGAGTAATTAAGAAGGCGATAAGTAAACGCGGACATTAAGTGGCTCCTAAATAATTGGTTGATGGATGTTTAATGTTGTTAATTGGTCGCAGCTTCCCATTTAGAAGGGAAGGTCACGTGTTCTACCACAACTACCACCACCGGCATAAGTATTGGGGATGGTGGTGTTTGTAGTACGGGTGGTGGCAGTGGTAGTGGTGCATATGATGTTATGGCTGGCATTGGAGGTGATGATGGGACTACTTATGGTACTGATGGCTGGTTGTAGTGATACTGGTGATGGCGATGCTGATGGGGTACCGTGATGGCTGATGTGGTTGTGGTGGCGAGCTGGCAGAAACGTTAGCACACCAGGCGAAACGCTTAGTGGTATTTCGTCTGTCGTTACGTTGTAAGTTCAAATTCCGCCGAGGTCGACTTTGCCTTTCATCCTTTCGGGGTCTATAAATTAAGTACCAGTTACGCACTGGGGTCGATGTGATCGACTTAATCCCTTTGTCTGTCCTTGTTTGTCTCCTCTATGTTTAGCCCCTTGTGTATAGTAAAGAAATAGGTTGTGGTGGTGTGCAGGAAGTGATAGAATGCTTCAATAGGGTTCGTAGTTGTGATAAATAAAGGTTTTAGTGAGAAGGGGAGTTAGTTTACATCCCTTTCATACAGTTCACGGAAGCTGTAGCTCTTGGACACTCCAATGAGTTCTCCACAATTAAGGCCTTCACATCTACACGCTTGCTTATTTTTTTTATTCTTTTACTAATTTCAGTAAGATATAGCAGCCATACTGGTACGCCGCCATAAGCGTAAATGTTTGTTTATTTTAGGTTCACTTCTTGGCCCCGTCTCCGGAATCGGTCTTGGTAAAGAAGTGAGTTGCACAGAGCTGCCCTCATCTGTGTTTCTTGTCGTAATGTTGCTTCATCTGGTCGATCA
>NC_043010.1:19311479-19353979 GCF_006345805.1 Octopus sinensis
AAGAGACAGCTTTCTTTGCCTTTATTAATCATAAGGCCCTGCAATTATAACAGCATGCAGAGTTGTTGTTTTTTAATGTAGTTTTAATTAATTCACATCTCAATAGGGATTACATTTCCAATCCACAAACACCTGTTCACATACACGTGCACAGCACGCGCTCGAATTTTACCTACACGCGTGTGCACATGTGTGTGCGTGCGTGTGTGTGTGTGTGAGTGTTTCTATTAATAATCGAAACACTCGACCCTTGAGTTACCGTGTGTCTTCTGCCGATTATTGATTAAAAAAAAAACAACAAGTGTGTGTATATATATATATTTATGCTCTTTAGAAAATTACTATTTTTAAATTTCACAACGAGAGATATTCAGCAACCGTACTTCAGCGTAAATATTATTTGCCAACATAACATGGCAGTCCTGATTTAGGACGAATGTTGCTGTAATATTAGCCCCATGAGACATCATCTCCAGCTGGCTGTATGACACGATCTGTGTCCTTATATTTTCGAACAAGGGAATCTAGTACCCTACACTCAGCTCAAAACAATATTTGTGTATCGCGATTTTGGGGTTATTTCATTTCATCAGCACAGAATAATTGTTCGGCTAGAGGTGGCGCTGCCAAATTCCCGTTCGAAATATATAGTTTATACATATATATGGTCATGTTTTGAGATCCATTTTTCTGTTTGCATCACTAAACCTATGGATGGATGTTTTCCTCTGTTTATAATTATTTAAATTCTTCCTATGATCAGGGTTCTGGTTTCTAATAAAGATACAAAGCTCCATAGTTGGAGGGTAGATAACGAAAACAATATCACATTTTAAACCTGAGAAAATTTGTAAAGCGCGAGTTGTTAGATTTCTTTTTCTGGAGACCCTAGCTTATCCGGATTGTCACATATGTAATCTGTATGTATGTATGTATGTATGTATGTATGTATGTATGTATGTATGTATGTATAGGAAAGAATCAGAATCGCAAGACGGATTCTTCAAGTCGAACCAACCAGCAGGAGACTTACGGATAATCTCAAGAACAAACTGGTTGGATAATATCCATTGCCTCAGTTGGAAATCCAACCGTAAAAGATTGGGTTTGATAGGACCAACCGTAAAGGGTCGGATAGGACCCTAAAGGGGAGATATTTGGGGATTCTACCCACGACTATCCCAGGAAGTGACAAAAAAGATGGATGGAAGGATGAATAGAGGATATATATATAATTATAATATATATATATATATATATAATAACACACACACACACACACACATACATATATATATATATATATATATATATATATATATATATATACATTCATACATACGTACATAGATACATACATGCATGCGTGCATACTTATATGTGTGCGCGTCTATATTTGTATGTATGTATATGTTATATTTTATGATTTCCTCTTTTCTCAGCGTTCAGCCATATTAAATGGAATCTGACAGATGAGCGAGCAGTTCATGAGAAAATGAATCTTCCTAGATTCCGCCTGGTTGGTCACATTCTCCGTTTATCCGATCAACGGCATTTGTAAAAAATAAAATATGACTTGTTTACCACTGGTCAACAGGCATAAAAAGGGCTGGCCGAAAACCATTTGATGGCGAACATTTCATGATGACAGTCGACATCACGCGGAATGGATGTATGAGGAGAGCAGCCGACCGAACCCTGGTGGAGGAAGCTTGCCGTCCAATGCACAAAGCAGCACAAGAAGACCTAAAAGGATGAAATTAAAATGAATAGCAATGCATATTAACGCATGCGCACACACACACATCAATGAACGAAACTAATACGAAGGCGACTGAAAGCAATTACACGTAACAAGTCTCTTCATGACTTCCATCAAATCTATGTAAAACTGGATTTTGTTAACGATTTTTGTTTGATGTTTTTCAAACAATATTTCATAATTTTTTAGGAGGGGTTAATCCAACAACTTTTCTTCATTTTTTTCTATAAATGTGTATGTTTATGCGTTTGCGCGTATACATGTGTTCCTGTACGGGGGGGGGGGGCATAGCAATACCCTCCAGAATGTTCGTTATCTGGGCTTTTGTCCACATGTAGTCCAACAGAGGTCTTCTACGAACATTAATATCTTCTTGAACAGACAGGAATGATTGCAATGAGATTTTGTTAGCTGAGACTATTGCAGAATGTAACGTATAGAAAATAATGGAATCAAGATTTTCTCTCCCGTTATCTGCAAAGCCATTCCCTACATATCTGCTGAATTTCAGCGTGGAAGGTGTTTATAAGCCATTTAAGAAACACACAAAAACCGTTAGATTCACTTCAGCATTTAAATTTAATTTCTCAATTAAATTTAAATGCTGAAGTGAATCTAACAGTTTTTGTGTGTTTCTTAAATGGCTTATAAACACCTTCCACGCAGCAATTGTTTTCGTTCCAGCACACGATCTCAGATCAAGTCACTCGCTATGCAAGTACATCTGCTGAATTTGTTTTCCAGAATCGAAAAACTTTGTTTGAAAGCAGAATGGCATTTTAGTAACTGCGTTTCTTGGGGCTCCAACAAATCAACCGACAACTCCGGGAATTCTATTGATGGAGAGGTTTGGAACAAAAGTAGTATCGTTTATTTTTGATGGAACACATGGCCACGGCAGGGTTGGATTTCTGCGTGTTTTTTCCTGAAATATTTTCCTTCCGAGGAATCAAATATGAACAACTGAAGTAATTCATCGGGTGAATCTGGTCCTTCCGGAATTCGGATTAAATGAGATTTACTGTAAATACGAAAATGAGGGTAGGCTAATATTCCTCCACTGCCTTCTTCCATGAACATACATATACATATACACACGTACATACATACATACATACATGCATGCATAATCCATCCATACATGCATACATAATACATATATACATGCATGCTTACATACATACATACACACATAGATATATACATTCATATACACACATGCATACACACACATACATGAATACATACATACATGTATACATATATTCATACATATACACACACACATACATACATACATACATACATACATACATACATACATACATACATACATACATACATACATACATACATATATACCTGGTGACTGCCAAATCGTGTGTGAGAATGACCATCCCTAACAAATTAACTTATCCTAGATGCGTTTGTGGCTGACAGTAAGTCCTGTGAGGAAGTCTGAAGTCAGTAACAGCTTACACAACACAGTTAAGACACTGACTTACAAAGCCAAAGAATCCAGAAACAAACAAGGACAAGATCTCTGGCGACATACTGGGGCGGGTGTTCATTCAGGATTTCCTTCTCCTAGAGAGAGATCTAAACAAAGGCTGGCTCGCTCCCATCTGTTGGTTGGCTGTTGACTCTACCGAGATTTTGGTGTCCTCGGTAAGCAACGAAAATCATCCCCTTTATCAAACTGACTTGGTGGTGTTTCCAATTTAGTCGCCGACGGCCAGACCACGTGACAAGTTGTGCTGGGTTACATGTTACCAGTAGCGCTAACAGTAACTTGACATAACATGCATACATGTATACATACATACATATACAAATACACACATACGTACCTACTGTGATTATATATACATGCGTCGTGTAGCTGGAAGAGTATCTAAAACAGACTAAAGTGTGTCTTTATATACGGCCTTTCTGGAATAAGGTGTTACTTAGGTTTCCATTAAAGAAGGTGAATAAATTTGCGTGTGTTTGATCTCTGCGTGGCATTCACCTAATTGATAGGAAATTTGATTTACATATCTTTATTTCAAATGTACTGCATATGTGTATAAGTCTCGAAATGAGGAGTTGATAGACAGCCGACAACCGACGAAGGGTCGTTCATCGTGTTACTTGCCCTGTTTTCCAGTTTTTTTCTCTCGTTGTATGCGTATTTAACTCGTTTGTTTTCGTATTTGTTGTTTACTGTTGGTAACGTCCTGTATATATATATATATATATATATATATATATATGAGATGTATTGGTATCTAGAAGACCTAAAGAGTGAGACTGTCTTCCTTTCTCCTCCTTTTCCATAATAATTCCTTATTTCGAACTCAAATATTTACCTCTGTTTAACCATCTCACGTCATTCTCTGATGAAGGGATATCCATAATATCCTAGAAACAGCTGTAAGACTATATACTCTTTTATTCTTTTACTTGTTTCAGTCATTTGACTGTGGCCATGCTGGAGCACCACCTTTAGTCGAGCAACTCGACCCCAGGACTTATTCTTTTGTAAGCCCAGTACTTATTATGCCGAACCGCTAAGTAACGGGGACATAAACACACCAGCATCGGTTGTCAAACAATGCTAGGGGGACAAACACAGACACACAAACGCATATATATATATACATATATACGACGGGCTTCTTTCAGTTTCCGTCTGCCAAATCCACTCACAAGGGTCTGGTCGGCCCGAGGCTATAGTAGAAGACACTTGCCCAAGGTGCCACGCTGTGGGATTGAACCTGGAACCATGTGGTTGGTTAGCAAGCTACTTACCACACAGCCACTCCTGCGCCTATATATCTATACCTTTTTCCTTCTAAATGTCCTGAAAATGTATGTATGTATGTATGTGATTGTATGTATGTATGTATGTATGTAAGTGTATGTATGTATGTATATATATATATGTATATATATATATATATGTGTGTATGTATGTGTGTATAGACACACATGCGTGCAATAACCTTATCTGCCGAACGTATGTATTCCCACATTTATCTATCACTATTATATCGTTGTTAATCTGTTGTAAATCCTGGGATTTAAATCAACATTTTATGGCAGCTTTCGTATCCATATAATTTCTCAAAAATTAAAACTGCATAAGCAATTATGCTAGCGGACGTACCTTCTTTAAATACGTTAAGTAAAATAAGATACGAGGGACGTTCAATAAGTAATGCCTCTGACCCACTTGCAGTTGTTGGATCTAGCTGAAATTTTGCATGTGCAATTATTTATATCTCTATAGAGTAAGTGACAAATTACAGCTCTGAATTAATTGTGGTTTCTGATTTACAGGTGTTTGAACCGAGTCAAGTGTGAAATGGAGCCTGTTGAGTGTCGAGCAGTGATGCGGTTTTTGTATTTGAAAGGACGCACACCACGGGAGACTTTTGATGCAATGAAAGTAACTTATGGTGATGATGCCCCATCATATGACCTTGTAAAACGCTGGCATCGTGAATTCAAACATGATCGGAACTCTGGGGAAACAGCTTCCAGATCTGGTCGCCCCTCTTCTGCCATTGATGAGGCATCTGTCCGTCAAGTTGAGGCTGCCATTTTGGAAGATCGACGCATAACAATTCGCCAAATAGCCCATCAGGTCAAGATTAGTACCGGGTCTGTGGAAACTATCATTCATGACCATTTGCATATGCAAAAGGTGTCTGCCAGATGGATTCCCAAGTTGCTCACGCCTTTCCAGAAGCAAGAACGCGTCGAGTGCTCGAGGGTGAATTTGGAGATGTGCCAAGAAGATGAGTCAAAATCTTTCAAAAGACTGATTACACAGGATGAAACCTGGGTCCATCACGATGATCCAGAGACCAAAGCCCAGTCAATGCAGTGGAGCACCGTGACTCACCTCCTCCAAAGAAGGCAAGGGTGCAGCCCTCCGCTGGCATGGTCATGCTCACAGTCTTCTGGACCAGGACGGAGTAGTGATGACAGATTCTTGGCAAAGGGTACCACAATTGCAGGAGCCTATTATGCTCACTTTTGAGGAAATTAAGAGAGTTATCAAAATCAAGAGGCGGCAGGGCAAAGATCAGCAAAGCATCCTCCTCCTCCTGCAGGACAACGCTCCGACCACAACTCGCTTGTCGCCAGATCAGAAGCACAGGCGTATGGCTATGAACTCCTCCCCCATCCCCCTACTTTCCTGACCTTGCACCCTCTGATTTTCACCTCTTCCCAGTCATGAAGTGTTTTTGAAAGGAAAGCGTTTCCCAGATGATGCAGCCTTGATTTCTGAAGTCACGTTCAGGTTGGAGGACCAAGCTGGGGTCTTCTACAAAAACGGTCTCCAGAGCTGCATCAAACAATGGGAGAAATGCGTAACTCTGGGTGGTTCCTATATAGAAAAAGACTAATAACTGTGCCAAGTTTCGTTGCTCTACTGCTATGGGAAGTGGGTCAGGGGCATTACTTATTGAACGCCCCTCGTATCTTACGTAAAAATACAAAATAAATTAAAATATAATATAAAATAAAATATAATATTTTCAGACTGCTTTTACATTTGGTTAATAGTTATCAATTTTTACCTCTGATTATAAGTATATTTATGTCTATTATGAACCTTTGAAATTACACTTTTCACGATATCTTTATATAAGAAACATGAAATGAGTGAACAAGAGAGTATGCAAATGGTTTATGTATAATGTAACATTGACGCTTCTGTTCAGCTAAACACTAATGCTTCGAATGAAATATTTCCTGGCTGTCGTTGTATATAATAGATTCGTGAATAGTTAAGTAAATAGGTTAAATGTAAGCGGAGGAGTGACAACCTGTATACATGCCTCACACAACCAAATCTCTTCGTGTGCATCGTACTTTTATACAAATATATCTAAGTAGACACGCACACGCACACACACGCGCACACATACTCTCTTTTACCCTTTTACTTGTTTCAGTCATTTGACTGTGGCCATGCTGGAACACCCGCTTTAGCCGAGCAAATCGACCGCAGGACTTATTCTTTGTAAGCCTAGTACTTATTCTATCGGTGTCCTTTGCCGAACCGCTAGGTTACGAGGACGTAAACACACCAGCATCGGTTGTCAAGCGATGTTGGGAGGGGACAAACATAGACAAACCCAAAGCAGCGGAATCCGCATGCATATCATTCGAGAATTTAGTGGGAAACTCTTCAAAGAAAATACTACTTCACATGAGTTCCAGGTATTTTGTAGTGGAAACGAGAACCTTGATGATGAAGAAGGCTGCGAACAACCTTGTGCGATTAACAACAACCAATTAAGGAACATAATTGAAGCAGACCTACGCGAAACTACTCGAAAGGATGCAGAAGGACTAAATCTTGGCCATTCTATTTTTGTTCGATATTAGTACCACGTTGAAAATTTCAAAAAAGGTCCATAAATTAGTGCGGCGCGATCTGGAGGAACATTTTTAAAATCACTGTTTTGATGTCTGCTCGGCGCTTCTTTTGTGCTCGGAAAGCGATTAATTTCTTGATTGCGTGTTGACATGTGAGGGTAACTGCATGCTGCATGACATCTCACATCATTTTGAGCAATGGTTGAACTGAGGGCAAAAACCAAAATACTTTCCCAAGCCAAAATTGCATCAAAAGGAGGTAATTGTGTCTGTTTTTGGTGTTCGGCAAAGGAACCATCTATTACTATTTCATGAGTTCTTGTGATATCATCTCAGCAGACAGAATATTTCTAGGAAATAGTCAAACTAGACCCAATATTGCCGAGTGTAGAAAAATCTTTTGTTGTATTCATCTTTGACAACACAGAGAACAGATAGAAAAATTTAACCTGCCACTAGACTCGAAGTTTATTACAGTTGAAATCTTCACGCGTATATGTCTCTATAAGTAAGGTGACCCCACCACTCTATTATGTCTTCAGATAAGCCAAGGGCAGAGTACTCAAATGGCTAACTGCACATTTTATTTCTACTTCTAGATCACACATTGGCAAAGTCCTCACATGCACGCTTACTTCCCGGCTTTGAATTCTTTCCCGGCTCTGTTGGCAGAAATGATTGCGGATGCCATTAATTGTTTGGGATTCACCTGGGTAAGTGACCACTTTTCACCATCTTCTTAACCAGATAAAAGTCTATGTTTTGCGGTTTTTTTTTCTTCTTTTACTTGTTTCAGTCTTCAGTCTTTCGTTGGTCTGGCGCTAGTAGGAAACACATGGCATGGTGCCACGCAGTGGGACTGAACCCGGTACCATATGGGTGGGAAGCAAATTTCTTACCACACAGCCACGCCTGCACCTATATGTATATCATTATATTGTGTATGCGTGTGTGTGTGTGTGTGTATGTGTGTATCTCTTCACTCTTTTACTTCTTTCAGTCATTTGACTGCGGCCATGCTGGAGCACCGCCTTTAGTCGAGCAAATCGACCCCGGGACTTATTCTTTGTAAGCCCAGTACTTATTCTATCGGTCTCTTTTGCCGAACCGCTAAGTGACGGGGACGTAAACACACCAGCATCAGTTGTCAAGCAATGCTAGGGGGACAAACACAGACACACAAACATATACACACACACATATATATATATACATATATAGGACAGGCTTCTTTCAGTTTCCGTCTACCAAATCCACTCACAAGACACTTGCCCAAGATGCCACGCAGTGGGACTGAACCCGGAACCATGTGGTTGGTTAGCAAGCTACTTACCACACAGCCACTCCTGTGTGTATGTGTGTATATATATATGCATGTGCATAAATGAGTGTACGCATCTGTGCTAGTTGGAGACACATGCCATGGTGCCATGCAGTGGGACTGAACTCGGAATCATATGGGTGGGAAGCAAATTTCTTACCACACAGCCACGCCTGCACCTATATGTATATCATTACGTGTATATGTGCGTTCATGTTTGTGTGTGCGTTCATGTTTGTGTGTGTGTGTGTGTGTGTGTGTGTGTGTGTGTGTGTGTGTGTGTGTGTGTGCATTGTTAAAATGACGTTAAGAAACAAAGCATCTCCCACATATTCCACAGTGGATGCTTTCTTTTTCCAATCTGGTTTGCTTCATGTACGACAGATTTAAAATTTTCTTATCAATTACATCGTTAATTTTTCTTTTCCTTAATTTTCTTTTGCTAGCTTCAGCTTGAGAGCTGCAGCCATGCTGGGGCACCACCATTAGCTTTGCTACTCCTTCACTATTTGAAACCTCCTCTGATATGTGGCATTTGGTGAGTGGGGGTGTCTGATGTTGCTGCCATCATCTACATTTCCTACCGCGAGATAGGGTCATCCGGAATTCATACCAGGAGGTCCACTTTTGTTTTGAACATACCTACATCCACCCCATGTAGGTCTCTCGGGATTTAGGGGAGGATATTGAAGAGTTGCGGTCCCTTGAAATCCAAGTTGTTTGCAGTATCTGGTCCTGTATCATGATGACAATGTTGGGATTTTTGGCACTATGCTGGAGCGCCCCCTTCTGCTACTCGGGTAACTTTCAATTCCAAAGGTTAATACAAGTCCTTCCAAATCATTTTATCAGGTCTGTTGTGCTTGCATTTTATTGAGGTCTTCACTGGGACATTCCACCAGTGTTCCTTATTATTATGAGTGGCTATGGTTTCTACCATATTGTGGATTATTATTTCTTTGACCTCGGGATTATCTTTCCGACGGATTTCATTATAGAGTGTCCTAGCTACAATGTCATGTCTCATCGGTAGATAATACTGAGGACACTTTTCGACAACTGCTTATGATGTTGTTGATATCTTCGGTGTTAACACCCCAAAGTCTGCATCGGTTGTCACATTTTACTGCCTTTCCTGTATCTCTATCCCTTTTGTGCATCAGGTACTTGGTTGATATTTCCTCTTCCTGGATTCCAAACGCATACCCTTCAAAGTGGTAGGTAGTAATTCAGCTATTGGTCCATGATAAACTGCTTTGTGATCGATGTTACTATCATCTCAGAGCTTTCTACTATCATATCCATGCATAGTCCTCTGCTCATATGGGCTCATCCTTTCATCTGATGATGCGTTGCGGTAGAATCGTGCGATTAGCGCAGCTTACGGCGTTTAAAACAACGCATACAAGTTGGATGAGCAAACTAATATTCGTTACAAAAGCTACTTCCCGTCACTAATAGCTAATGTGTGTGTGTGTGTGTGTGTGTGCGTGCGTGTGTGCACGTATGTGTACGTATGTATGCATGTATATATATATGTGTGTGTGTGTGTATGTATGTGTGTATATATATAATATATATATATATAATATATATATATATATATATAAATAACATATAAATATAATCATATATGTATGTATATATATGCATATATTTATATATTATTTATATTATTATATGATCAAACACCACTCATCCTTTTCCGAGTAAGTTTTATCTATCTATCTATCTATCTATCTATATATATATATATATTATATATATATATATATATATATATATATATATATTTATATGTATGTATATATATAGAGAGAGACATATGCATGTATGTATGTATGTACCCATATGTTTGTGTATGTTATGTATATATGTATATATATAATTATATATGTCTGTGTGTGTGCGCGCGTGTGTATATATAGACAGATAGATAGATCCTTATATGTTATGCATATATACACATATGTAGTACGCGTATATACATATATGTATATATATATATATATATATATATATATATATATATGCGTATACATACATACATCTATGTGTGTGTGTGTTTGCGTGTATGCGTGTTGATGTATGTGTTAACGTGAAATACATTTTGTCTCTGGCTTCGTGACTCATTTATGGAATCTGGCATACGGCTGTCTCGTTTTCCATATTGTACCTGACAGATTCTCTTTCATTTATACCGCATAGACACCAAAATGTATATTTTGTTAATACGTGTGTGCATATATATGAATATGTATGTGTTTATGTATGTATGTAAGTACATACATATACGTACACACACACACACCACATATATATATAGATATAGAGAGATAGATAGACAGACAGATAGACCGACAGATAGATAGATATATATATAGATAGATAGATAGATAGATAGATAGATAGACAGACAGAAAGACATATAGATAGATAGACAGACAGAAAGACATATAGATAGATAGACAGGCAGACAGACAAACAGACAGACAGACAGACAGACAGACAGACAGACAGACAGACAGATAGATAGATAGATAGACAGACAGACAGACAGACAGACAGACAGACAGACAGACAGATATCCACGCGCGTGTTTATGATGTTTAGTCATCGTCCATCTTAATCAAAGCTCGATCTTGCCTTGCACTAATTTCAGATGTCTTACTTAGATTTAAAAGCCTCGTCTTGCTTTTAACTCCATCATTACATGTCACTTAGCACACTTCTATAAAAGCTGCCTACAATCTTTGCGTTGTTTTCTTTTGTTTATTTCCTTTTCTACATTTGTATTTATTTCTTAGAATGCAAATCCGTTTCAATAACCCTTCCGCCATATTTGTGTCTATAATAATTCTGGAGACAGTATGAACGTCACAGCAGCTCGTTTTACCGTTTCGAAAATAAGAGTTTGTAGCTATAGCATCCAGTTTCAAATTCTGTTCGCAGCCATTTTACTCCGTTCGCATGGTTTCAGAGGTATGGCCAAACTGAGGCACTACCTTTTAGGGTAACGTCAATTAGAATAATCCCAGTACATATTTTAATCCCTGGTAATTATTTTATCGACTTTGGGTTGGAGAATTAACCTGATCGAGGTTTACACTCTAAACCTTATGTATTTAGTTGAGGGCCATTCTCGCCGCTAGCACATCCTTCGTGACGGCCTTTCTGTGAACCTCTTCTCATCGGTTAATTCTCTCTGTTTTGTTATTCTCTACAAATATCTAACCGATGTAAACTTTGTCGCTTCATCCATGGCCTCCTCCCTGACGCAAATGTCGTAGACTATGAAATCTGTCGCTTCCCTATTAACTAGATCCGGTTACTGAAATCTTTTTGCGACAAAATCGTTTCAGCTCCCAGTAGCTAGGTCCCTATTTATTGATCTGTTTTAAGTTGACAGTATAGTTCATGAGTTTATGGTCCGTGTAGCCCAGCTTTCAAAAACTGTGGACAGCTTCTGTTAATTATATCGCTGAACTTAACAAAAATCCTCAGAAACTCTATCTGAATGCGACCTGGATGACCGACTGCGAATACATCGAACATCAGGCTAAAATATCTGAGAATTAAATTAGCATCCACTTGCGTAATAATAATATAATAATAATAATAATAATAATAATAATAATAATAATAATAATAAAAGAAAAGTCGAGAGAAATGACAAGTTAGCTTGGGAGGTTAAGCAGTTGTGGTCGCTGAAAAAGGTGGTAGTAGTACCAACAATTGTTGGAGCCCTAAGAACAGTGAGTGAAAATCTTGAGAAGTACATGGGACAAACAGGGTCGAAAGTGTGACTCACATTGTTAATGCTTGTGAAAGTCTTGCGCAGAAAGAGTACAAGCGCAGACACGGCAAAGTAGCCCCAAACCTCCACTGGTTACAATGCCGTAAGTATGGATATGAGGTTATGGGTGCTTGGTACCAACACGCACCGGAAAAGGTAATAGACAAAAAGGGAAAGGCAAAAATCCTCTGGGACTTTGATTTCCTGACAGACAGAGTGTTAGAGCACCAAAGGCCGGATATAGTAACCTTTAGGAGAGACAAACAAGAGTGCCTAATAATCAGCGTAGTAGTACCAGGAGATCAACATATCATCATGAAAGAAAGAGAAAAGGTTGATAAATATGGGGACCTGAGAATTGATATCGCTAAGATGTGGCAGCTACGATAATCAAACATAAAGGCTATTCTTGTCATCGGAGCATTTGTTTCAATACTATCCAATCTGAAAAATCATCTGAAAAACTTAGAGGTACCCTACAATCTAGATGTATTACAAATGTCGACATTGCTTGGAACTGCACGCATATTGGGTACAGTACTATCTGTCTGAGGTCCTTGTTGTGACTTGACAAACAGTACAAACCCCGGTAGACACAATATCTTCAATCAACAACCTCACGATATTGTATACTGCGCGACGTCTATAATAATAATAATAATAAGAAGAAGAAGAAGAAGAAGAAGAAGAAGAAGAAGAAGAAGAAGAAGAGAAGAAGAAGAAGAAGAAGAAGAAGAAGAAGAAGAAGAAGAAGAAGAAGAAGAAGAAGAAGAAGAAGAAGAAGAAGAAGAAGAAGAAGAAGAAGAAGAAGAAGAAAAGAAGAAGAAGAAGAAGATATTTCTGCAACAAGGGTTGAGCACTTGCAGAAAACAGCACTTCTTGGAACCGTTCGAATACTCCGGAAGGTGCTTGAAAAATAAGAGGTGTTACCTGAGTTCACTGGTAGTGAACAGCTGACACTGTAGTACATCTCCAGCGTTAGAGGCTGTGCAAAGGCAATAATAATAATAATAATAAAATAATAATAATAATAATAATAATAATAACAGTAATAATTTTAGACGTGGTATGAGCAAACTCCAGAAGGAGACACCGAAAATGAGAATTATAAAATCCTATGGGATGCAATGATCCAGTGCGACCACCCGACCAGACATCGGAAACCGGACGTTGTTGTGGTGAGCAAAAAAAAGAAAGAGCTTGTATGATAATCGACATAGCATGTCCCAGTGACAACAGGATCAAGGAGAAAGAAGAAAAAATAACTATGATGATTTAAAGTGGGAAATACGAAGGTTGTGGTCAATGAAGAGAGTAGACGTGATACTAATAGTAATTGGTGCACTTGGAAGTATCAGTACTCAACTACCAACATGGCTGAAAAATATCGGTGCAAGCGTGAAAGCAGAACACCTACAAAAATCAGCATTGCTTGGAACTGCAAGAATTCTTCGCAATGTCTCCTTAGTCTGCTGGCTGTGGACAGCTGACACTTTCCCTCATACCCAGCAAAATAAGCTGTGAGGTCTCATATAATAACAATAATAATAATAATAATAATAATATAATAATAATAATAATAATAATATAGTAATAAGCCTGGATTGACTACAAAAAGGCGTTTGATAGCATCCCCCACACATGGATCCTCGAAACACTAGCCATTAACAAAGTAGCACCAACAATCATAAAATTCATAGAGCACTCTATGAATAAATGGCAAACAGTCCTACACCTACAACAAAGAGGGACTCATAAAAACAAAGACATCCCCATTAGAAGAGGAATATTCCAGGGAGACACGCTCTCTCCACTCCTTTTCTGCTTGGCACTGTCACCTCTATCTGATATACTAAATAGAACTGGATGCGGATATAAATGTTACGGCAAAACGATCAGCCACCTTTTATATATGGATGACCTAAAACTATACGCTGCAAATGACAAACAGCTGGAAACACTATTAAAGACAGTTCATGGATTACCAAAGAAATAGATATGAAATTTGGATTAGAAAAATGCGCCAAAGTAACCATGAAAAGAGGAAAACTAGTTAAGAGTAACAACATCACACTATAAAACCAATGAAATAAAAGAATTAGACCAAAGCCAAACTTACAAATACTTAGGAATCCATGAACTAGATAAGACACAACACACACAAATAAAAGAGAAAATAAAAAAAGAATATTATAGACGAGTTAGATCAATACTAAAAACAGAGCTCAATGCTAAAAACAAGATAATAGGTATCAACACTTTAGCTGTCTCAGTTATAAGTTACAGCTACAATATCCTTAACTGAACACGAAATGAACTGACCAAAATAGATAGGAAAACAAGAAAAATAATGACAGGATCTAGGATGCATCACCCAAAATCTGACATAGAAAAACTATATATACAACGTATAGAAGGTGGTTAGAGGCCTTATACAGCTGGAAAACTACTATAAAATAACCACCATAGGACTGCAAAAATATCTACTTCAGAAGGAAGGAAAACTGATCCAGATAGCGGCAAAACACGAGCAAAACAAAAAACTGTTCTCAGTATTTAAGGAAGCTGACAAATACAAACAAGAAATCATACCACCTAATAAACATGAAGAAGAAGAAGAAGAAGAAGAAGAAGAAGAAGAAGAAGAAGAAGAAGAAGAAGAAGAAGAAGAAGAAGAAGAAGAAGAAGAAGAAGAAGAAGAAGAAGAAGAAGAAGAAGAAGAAGAAGAAGAAGAAGAAACAACAAAAGCTATAAAACAAATGAAATCCAAACTAAAAAAAGAACAGCAACGAACCATGATAAAACGATGGCAAGAAAAGACCCTTCATGGTAAATACTGGACTAAACGCAAAAGAAATAGACAAAGAAAAATCCCAGCAATGGTTGAGAAGCTCAGGACTCAAAGCAGAAACAGAGGGATTTTTAATTGCAGCACAAGACCAAAGCCTCCCCACCAGAAATTACCAAAAACATGTAATGAAAAGAAATATTACAAGTAACTGCAGAATATGTGGAGATGGACAAGAAACAATAAATCATATTATCTCTAGCTGCCCAGTCCTGGCTAAGAAGAATATATTCACAGACATGACAGAGTTGGAACCTACATACACTGGAAGCTATGCCAACATTATGGAATAACAACAGAAAAAAGATGGTATAGGCACACACCAGAAAAGGTCACAGAAAACGAGAAAGCAACCATACTCTGGGATATGCCGATACACACAGATAGAGAAATTAAGGCCAACAGACCAGATATAGTTGTCAGAGATCATGAAGAAAAAAATGCTTTCTAATTGATGTATCAATACCGGCAGATGACAACGTGTCTCTAAAAGAAATGGAGAAACTCTCAAAATACAAAGACCTGGAAATAGAGGTAACTAGAATGTGGAATCTGAAAACAGAAACAATTCCTATCATAGTAGGTGCATTAGGCATGATAAAAAATATGCAGACAATACATAACAAAAACACCAGGACTTACAAACACATATAACATACAGAAAATTGCACTACTAGGCACTGCACACATCCTACGCAGAACACTTTCCATACAATAACCATCAGAGCATCACAACAAATCACAGCACATACTTAAGGCACACAGAGCTGCGCTCGGTAGTGAAGTGAAAGCACGCTATAAAAATAAAACTACTGAATAATAATAATAATAATAATAATAATAATAATAATAATAATAATAATATAATAATAATAAAATAATAATAATAATAATAATAATAATAATAATAATATAATATAATAATAATATAATAAATCATATTATCTCTAGCTGCCCAGTCCTGGCTAAGAAGGAATATATTCACAGACATGACAGAGTTGGAACTTACATACATTGGAAGCTATGCCAACATTATGGAATAACAACAGAAAAAAGATGGTATAGGCACACACCAGAAAAGGTCACAGAAAACGAGAAAGCAACCATACTCTGGGATATGCCGATACACACAGATAGAGAAATTAAGGCCAACAGACCAGAATAGTTGTCAGAGACCATGAAGAAAAAAATGCTTTCTAATTGATGTATCAGTACCGGCAGATGACAACGTGTCTCTAAAAGAAATGGAGAAACTCAAAATACAAAGACCTGGAAATAGAGGTAACTAGAATGTGGAATCTGAAAACAGAAACAATTCCTATCATAGTAGGTGCATTAGGCATGATAAAAAAATATTCAGACAAATACATTCAGACCTATTTGAAAATGATACCAGGCTTACCATCCCTACAGGAAGTGCAAAAAATCGTATTAACTGGAACGACTCATGTACTGAGAAGAGCATTATCGCTGTGAAAACAACATTTAATCGTGAATTTATTTATTTATTTTTTAAATACATATTTTACCTGTGAATTTGCGTGTGTAATCTGGGAATGCATACAATGAGCTTCTCTGCCTCAGGTGTGCGGAAAACACTCGGCGAGAAACGGAAGAAAATTTGAAGAAAGAAGGGATAATAATAATAATAATAACAATATTTTTTCCACAAGGACTGGAATTTGGGAGGGGGGCAGGTGTTCATCGATTACACCAACCCTAGTATTCAATGTCGACCCCGGCGGAATTTGAACTGACAGACAGACAAACAGAGATACGAACAGATAGATAGAGAGACAGAAAGCTAGATAGACAGATGATAGATAGATAGATAGATAGATAGATAGATAGATAGATAGATAGATAGATAGATAGATAGATAGATAGATAGATAGATAGACAGAAGATAGATAGATAGATAGATAGATAGATAGATAGATAGATAGATAGATAGATAGATAGATAGATAGATAGATAGACAGACATGCAGACAAACAGACAGATAGACGGTTAGATGGATGGTTTGAGAGAAATTGTGAGAGGCGTAGAGAGGAGTTGCAAGTCTACCAAAAGCTGATGAATCTGCCGTGATAAATGATTTATTATATTGATGGGAAGGTTTTGGTTTTAATTTCGCTGCTGCCGAGATTTTAAGTAACAAATCCAGCGAAAGCATCAACAACAACAACATCAATAAAAGTAAGAATGGGCTTCGTTGAACAAAAAGATTCATGCATTCGATATGTATTCCTGTATTCCTTGATTTGTGTTTTTTTTTTTTTGCCTTTCTTTCTGCAAAACATCATATTAGCAATCTTCTTCATGTAATCATCGCATTCTTAACCTTGCCAATCGATTTGTCAATAATCATTATATTAAAGAGTTCCTTTATATTAATACTTTACACTATCATTATTATTATTATTGTTGTTGTTGTTGTTGTTGTTGTCGTTGTTGTTGTTGTTTTTATTATTATTATTAGTATTATTATTATTATTATTATTATTATTATTATTATTATTATTATTATTATTATATCTGTACTTATTCTTTTTTGTTTCTTATTGTTAATATTATTTTATATATTATTCTAGTCGTTTTACTATTTTTTTTTATTTTACTCTCTCTCTCTCTCTCCCCCCCCTCTCTCTCTCTCTCTCCCTCTCCTTCTCTTTTACCTGAATTCATTTTACCAAAAGATTCTCCGTACGTGATTCCTGGTGGTTTTGAGGCAATAGCAATCTCACCGTTTTCGAGGTTCGAAGTTGGTCCGGCGTGTGAGGGGGTGACGTCAAGCAAAACCGACATAAAAGATTTAAAAAGAAAAACACGTTAAAAAAATATATAATAAAATGTCCGATGAAGTGTGTAGAGTGGACACACACACATATATATATATATATATATACATACATACATACAGACAGACACACATAAATGTATGTATATATATATATATACATACAGACACACATACACACACGTTTATGTAGCTTCATATATACATACATACATACATACATACATACATACATACATACATACATACATACATACATACATACATATATATATGTGTGTGTGTGTGCGCGTATTGTGTATAAATATATATATACATGTATGTATATATATTAGTGTATCTGTATATACATATATGTATGTATGTGTGTGTATATATACATATATATATATATATGTATACATCCACACATACAGGGAGGTCTGTGTTGGCGTGAATTGGTTTTCTATGTTAATGGAGGAGCGGTTCGTCATATGCCTATGTTTAGATGTCTGTATGTAGGGATTGATATGTGCGTCTGTGCGTGAGTGTATGTTTAAAGAGGAGAGCTAATCAAAAGAAGATTTACAATTTCACATCGAACACATGCGTAGAGATTTCAACGGATATACAGAATCAACGTAACTTTTGTTTGATGTCAGAATTACATTAATGCTGTTCCCGGATAAGGTCGTCAAATTAATCTGTAAAATCTTAAATTTTAACTCTTATTAGACCAAGCTTCTGAGTTCTAAAATGACTAAGACGACTTTACCTTTCAGATACTCAAGTTTGAAAGAATTGATACCAGTAATACGCTGGGCTACATACTGTCGATAATATTGCTATTTAACAAGAATAATATTATTGACATTGTTCCTTGCCAAATTAATTTAATCAATGTTACTACCTATTTTATTATCACCGGCGTAACTATATTATAAGTAGCTCGCTGCTTGGTTGCGAGTTCAGTCCCACTGCGTGGCACCTTGGACAGGTGTCTTATATTATAGCCTCGGGCCGACCAGAGCCTTGTGAGGGGATTTGGTAGAAGGAAACTGAAAGAAGCCCGTCGTATATATATGTGTGTGTGGTGTGTGTGTGTGTGTATGTGTAAACGCAGGTGTGGGTGTGTGGTAAGTAGCTTGCTTACCAACCGCATGGTTCTGGGTTCAGTCCCACTGCTCTTAGCTTAGTCTTTCCTTGGGGCTGGCCAGATTCGAGCAATCTCGAGTATAACCAACCGAAATTGCCAAGATAATTTGGAACTCGACTGAGGAAAGAAAATTTCGAAAGACCCGTCCTTGTTTTCTTTGTATTATATATATATATATATATATATGTGTGTGTGTGTGGTGTGTGTGTGTGTGTGTGTGTGTGTGTGTGTGTGTTGTGTGTGTGTGTGTGTGTGTGTGTGTGTGTGTGTATATGTATATGTATCTATGTATTTGTAGAATAGTTAGGGATTACCCCAAAACGTTTACCGGTTCGCTATGAAACTTCGTAATAATCCTTATTATTATTGTTGTTGTTGTTGATCTATATATATATAGGAAAAATGGCACGACAAGGTGTTGTAACAATATTTGTATTTTTAGATACATACATGCATATGTATGTATGTATGTATGTATGTATGTATGTATGTATGAATGTATTTATGTGTGTATGTTTGTACGTACATATCTATGTATGTATGTGTGTGTATGTATGTATGTATGTATGTAAGTACGTACGTATGTATGTATGTATGTATGCATATATAACGAGATAGATAGATAGATAGATAGATAGATATGACTGTATTTGTCTTTGTATTTGTGTTTGTCTCCCCCCACACACCGTTTGACAACCGGTGTTGGTGTGTTTAAGTCACTGTAACTTAGCGATTCTGCAATAGAGTCCGGTAGAATTAGGACCAGGCTTTAAGCAAACGTACTACGGTTGATTCATTCAGCTAAAATTCTTCAAAGCGGTGCCACAGCATGGCCGCTGTCTAACGACTGAAGGAAGTAAAAGAGAGATAAGAACAGTGAGTGCCTAAGTTCAAATCTCGTTCTTCCATTCTTCCATGATCAATAACATTGTTTTCTAAGTTTGGTACGAGGCTACGAAGTAGTGGAGAGAGACTTAAATTCATTAAATTGGTCCCTCTACTTCTCTTTCTCGACTTTCGAAGAAGGAAAAGCAAAGTTGAAGTCGGTGGGATTTAGACTCAGAACATAAATTGTCATGATTAAATACCACCAGGCACTTTGTCTAACTCTAATGATTCTACATAATTTATATTTTGAACATTATTTACATTTCATGGATATTTGTCCTCATCTTGTTTGTTGTTAACACAACGTTTGGGCTGATATACCCTCCAGCTTTCATTAGGTCCCTTGGGGGAAATTTCGAACCTGATTTCTTATTCCTAAGGTATTTTTCGATGTTATTATTATTATCACACGAGCTTTTAGCGTAGTGGTTAAGAGCGCGGGTTACTAACCCCAGGATTCTGAGTTCGATTCCTAGCAGTGACCCGAATAATAATAATAATAATAATAATAATAATAATAATAATAATAAAAATAATAATGATGATGATGATGATGATGATGATGATGATGATGATGATGATGATGATGATGATGATGATGATGATAATAATGATAATAATAATAATAATAATAATAATAATAATAATAATAATAATAATGGATGACCTAAAACTATACGCTGCAAACAGATGGAAACACTATTAAAGACAGTTCATGGATTTACCAAATAAATAGATATGAAATTTGGATTAGAAAAATGCGCCAAAGTAACCATGAAAAGAGGAAAACTAGTTAAGAGTAGTAACATCACACTAGATAAAACCAATGAAATAAAAGAATTAGACCAAAGCCAAACTTACAAATACTTAGGAATCCATGAACTAGATAAGACACAACACACACAAATAAAAGAGAAAATAAAAAAGAATATTATAGACGAGTTAGATCAATACTAAAAACAGAGCTCAATGCTAAAAACAAGATAATAGGTATTAACACTTTAGCTGTCCCAGTTATAAGTTACAGCTACAATATCCTTAACTGGACACTAAATGAACTGACCAAAATAGATAGGAAAACAAGAAAAATAATGACAGGATCCAGGATGCATCACCCAAAATCTGTCATAGAAAGACTATATATACAACGTATAGAAGGTGGTAGAGGCCTTATACAGCTGGAAAACAATTATAAAATAACCACCATAGGACTGCAAAACTATCTACTTCAGAAGGAAGGAAAACATACAAATAGCGGCAAAACACGAGCAAAACAAAAACTATTCTCAGTATTTAAGGAAGCTGTCAAATACAAACAAGAAATCATACCACCTAATAAATATGAAGAATAAGAATAAGAAGAAGAAGAAGAAGAAGAAGAAGAGAAGAAGAAGAAGAGAAGAAGAAGAAGAAGAAGAAGAAGAAGAAGAAGAAGAAGAAGAAGAAGAAGAAGAAGAAGAAGAAGAAGAGAAGAAGAAGAATAAACAACAAAAGCTATAAAACAAATGAATCCAAACTAAAAACAGAACAGCAACGAACCATGATAAAACGATGGCAAGAAAAGCCCCTTCATGTTAAATACTGGACTAAACTAAACGCAAAAGAATAGACAAAGAAAAATCCCAGCAATGTTGAGAAGCTCAGGACTCAAAGCAGAGACAGAGGGATTTTTAATTGCAGCACAAGATCAAAGCCTCCCCACCATAAATTACCAAAAACATTTAATGAAAAGAAATATAACAAGTAACTGCAGAATATGTGGAGATGGACAAGAAACAATAATCATATTATCTCTGGCTGCCCAGTCCTGGCTAAGAAGGATATATTCACAGACATGACAGAGTTGGAACCTACATACACTGGAAGCTATGCCAACATTATGGAATAACAACAGAAAAAAGATGGTATAGGCACACACCAGAAAAGGTCACAGAAAACGAGAAAGCAACCATACTCTGGGATATGCCAATACACACAGATAGAGAAATTAAGGCAAACAGACCAGATATAGTTGTCAGAGATCATGAAGGAAAAAAATGCTTTCTAATTGATGTATCAATACCGGCAGATGACAACGTGTCTCTAAAAGAAATGGAAAAACTCTCAAAATACAAAGACTTGGAAATAGAGGTAACCAGAATGTGGAATCTAAAAACAGAAACAATTCCTATCATAGTAGGTGCATTTGGCATGATAAAAAAATATGCAGACAAATACATAACAAAAACACCAGGACTTACAAACACATATAACATACAGAAAATTGCACAACTAGGCACTGCACACATCCTACGCAGAACACTTTCCATACAACAACCATCAGAGCATCACAACAAATCACAGCACATACCTAAGGCACACAGAGCTGCGCTCGGTAGTGAAGTGAAAGCACGCTATAAAAATAAAACTACTGAATAATAATAATAATAATAATAATAATCACAGCACATACCTAAGGCACACAGAGCTGCGCTCGGTAGTGAAGTGAAAGCACGCTATAAAAATAAAACTACTGAACAATAATAATAATAGCAATAATAATAATAATAATAATCCTTTCTAATATAGGCACAGGGGTGCTAACGTCCAGCGTACTAACGATAATAATGCTAATAATAATAATCTTTTTTACTCCAGGCACAAGGCTGAAATTTTGGGGGATGTTGTGGCGGGGGGCAGTCGATTAGATCGACTCCATTACGCAACTGGTTCTTAATTTATCGACGCCGAAATGATGAAAGGCAAAGTCGACATCGGCGGAATTTGAACTCAAGAACATAAAGACAGACGAAATACCTATTTCTTTACTATCCACAAGGGGCTAAACACAGAGGGGAGAAACAAGGACAGACAAACGGATTAAGTCGATTATATCAACCCCAGTTCATAACTGGTACTTAATTTATCGACCCCGAATGGATGAAAGGCAAAGTCGACCTCGGCGGAATTTGAACTCAGAACGTAGCGGCAGACGAAATACCTATTTCTTTACTACCCACAAGGGGCTAAACACAGAGAGGACAAACAAGGACAGACAAACGGATTAAGTCGATTACATCGACCCCACTATGTAACTGTTACTTAATTTATCGACCCCGAAAGGATGAAAGGCAATGTCGACATCGGCGAAATTTGAACTCAGAACATAACGGCAGACGAAATACCGCTACGCATTTCGCCCGGCTTGCTAACGTTTCTGCCAGCTCGCCGCCCCGAACTTGGGGTTTATTGTTAAAAATAAACTACTGTATATTCTGTTAAAAATGCAAATTTTTCTGATCAGCCAGAGGTTATCATTTTTATCAAGGCTTCTATATTTAAATTAGCTGAGACGAGATTTCTATGTTTAAACCCTACCGTACATTTTAGAATTCACAATTTTCAACTTGCTCGATCCTTGAAATGCTGATGGCATTGCTTATATTCATTTTGTTAACGTTAATTTCTCAAGATATTTATTATAATTCTTTATTGCTGACGTATCTTAGAGTCATTTTCTATTGCAGCCATGGGATCTTTTCGGTTTGAACGGCAGTTTTTTAAAAATAATTTCCACGTAACTAAACACTTTTAAACTTCGTATACTGGTAGAATGTGTTTATAAAACATTTTTTTCTCTTTGCTTTATTGAGAAATTCTATAGTTTGTAAGATATTTGTTGTTGCTTTTTCTTCAATTTCTGCAATTTCAACCAATCAGTGACGTCTGTTGAGGTAAAAAAGAAACATTCTGTGCCGTATGAATATGTCCCTCGTTTAAGAAGCAGATTGGGTTTATTTACATTTGTGAAGAAAAAAGATACCCTTCCCCCCACCCCCACCCCTAACCCTAAAACAGATTGAAATGCAATAGATCGATACTAGGGTCATAATTATGGGTGACAATTTCATGTGACACCGCTAGAAAAAACTGCCGTTCAAACCGAAAAGATCCCAACCATGTTTATCCACTTTCGTTGACTTCATGTTTTATAGCCGTTGTTCAATACTTTATTTTCCGCCAAAGTTCATCATTGCTATGTTTATCTCTCTTCAGGCATCTAGTCCCGCCTGCACTGAACTGGAAGCTATCGTCATGGATTGGCTGGCCAAAATGATTGGTCTACCTTCAGAATTCCAACATCGCAGTCCCCAGACGAACGGTGGAGGTGTCATACAGGTAGAGACCACTCTGTGTTATTATTGCTGTTGTTATTGATATTGTTTGTTTATTGATTTTGTTATTGATAGGCGTCAGGTCAGTCCATATCAAACAGACGTATGATCAACGTCGTTCCAGGTGTGACCAACCTGTATTTTATTCAGACGATCTATTTACGACTACTTTGTCCATTGAACTCTCTCTTTGCATTTAGCTCACTTGTGGAGCGATCATGTAAAGGACGATACCTTGGTTCGCATGGCTTGTGAGGCTGTTGGATTTGATGGTGAGGGACGGCGGTGGAAATGATGGCGGAGGTGATGTGAGGATGATGTCGACACTACAGCTGCCAATTATTATGATGTTGATGATGACGAGGACGTAGAGGAGGTTGATAATGTTTGTAACGGCAATGATGAAGGGGAGAAGTGGTGGCGGCGGCGGCGGCGGTGGTGGTGGATCTTGATAATAAAGTTAATGAGGATGTGTATAATAAAAAGGGGAATAAAAATGAAAAGTTTGCTGCTGTCATTGATGATGATGATGAAGAGTAGGAGGAGGATGGAGAAGGGGATTGGGAAGATCGAATTGAGTGTCGGCTGCCTTTAGTGGAGTCCATTCTTTAGCATTTTGTTCGACACGCTAATCATTCTGCCTTAATAATTCTTTCTAATTTTTGGCCCGAGGCCAGCAGTTTTGAGGGGAGGGGGCATAGCTGATTACTTCCCCACCCCCCTCCCGAGCTCGACTCTTACTTATTTTATAGATCGCGAAAGGATGAAAGGCAAAGTCGACTCCGGCGGCATTTGAACTCCGAACGTAGAGCCGAAAGAAATGCTGCTAAGCATTTTATCCGGCACCTAAATACTTTGTTTGCATGTTCGTTAGACTTATGCTTTTCCTTTTTTTTTTTTTTGCTTTTTGCTTTCATTGTCGGCAATGTTTTTGTTGTTTTTGATATTGTTAATGTTATTGCTGTTGTAGAATTTAGTTTAAGGAATTTGCTGATGCCGTGTGAAAATGGCTTAAAGCTCAGCCAACAATGGAAAATGGAGGATAATTCGATGCTTAAGTAGCGATCCCTTCCAAAATAATAATCCTATAACATTTCCTATCATTTCCGAGAAGCCGTCTTATTTTACGCTGCTTCATCTCAATGATATTTCACAATTATATTCCTCTTCTCCGTTCCTCATCCTTTCCCTTTCTTCTGCTTCTCCTCCCACCCCCACCTTTATACCATTCATTTCAATTTATTCTATTATGTCTTCTGTCTTCATTCCATATTTATTACCCCCGCCGTTTATTTTAATGAAGTTATCCATTTCTGTATGTTGTTATATATATTGTCAATGCGTGCGTAAATCGGAGAAAACCTGAGCGTTGAACTAAATACGTATGCTATATACATTCTGAGTTGTGGTCCATTACGGCAGGTGATGAATTTAGCCAAGTCCGGAACAAAGTCAGCAATTTTAAGGGTGGATTAAGTCAATTACATCAACCCTAATACTCAGTTGGTACTTAATTTATCGACCCCGTAAGGATTTAAAGCAAAATCGAGCTCGGTGGAATTCGAACTCAGATCGGGAATAATCGGAAGGAATACCATTCCGCATTTTGCCCGACTCACTAATGAATTTGCCAGCACGCTGACTTTAAAGAGTGAAGTAATAAATACCAGTTATGTTTTGAGATCAAAGTAACTAAAACTGCGAATGCAATGTCACAGAATTGTCGCAGAAAAGTGACTGCATTCACAGAATAAAAAAAGATTGTGTATGAATTGAACGAACATGGTACAATACAGCGAAAACACGAGACCAAACAGGTCTCGTATCAGGTCATCCCATAAGTTCTGTCCGAATTTTGAATAAAGAAAATAAGTTATCAAATGTTATATTTAATTGAAATTTAATCATCAATGTAAAACTCTTGGTTTCAAAGCGAAGAACTCTGAAATGTCAGTTTCGACCTCCTCCTGGCTTGCGAAAGTTATGTCCCCCAAATGATTCTGTAAACTACGAAACAAATGGTAGTCTGAAGGAGCAAGGTCGGCAGAATAAGGTGGATGAGGAATTTTTTCCCAACCAAGCTCTTCGATCTTCTGTGATGTGATCTTTGCAGTTGGGGTCGCGCACTGTCCTGATGAAACATCACTCCTTTTCGATTCACTAAAGCGGGTCTTTTTTTCTTCAAAGCTTAGTTCAAACGCTCTAATTGCTGACAGTAGACTTGAGCATTGATTGTTGCATTAGGTGGTAACAATTCAAAGTGAATTACTCCTTTGCAATCCCACCAGATAGAGGGAAGAACCTTTTTCCCATGAAATTCTCTTCTCGGTTGTGGTTGAGCTCTTTCCCTTTTACCAAGCCACTGTTTACGACGCTTACCATTTCGATAGAAAACCCATTTTTCGTCACCAGTCACAAGTTTATCAAAACAGGGTGAAATGAGTTCGCGAGAATGGAGAGAAGAGCAGATGTCAGCTCGGGATTTGCGGTTGCTTTCGGACAATTCATGAGGCATCCATTTTCCAAGTTTAGGAGCCTTTCCAAGTTGTTGGAGATGACGATGAACAGTTGTATGGTTTTAACTAAGCTTCATTGCCAATTCTGCAACTGATAATGCATGATTTTCTGGACGCCCTGTTCGATCTTCATCTTCAAGGCTGAAATCTCCACTTCTGAATTTTACAAACCATCTTCTGCAAATTCTTTCATTCAAGCATTCTTCCCCATAAACTTAGTGTATGATTCGAGTCGCTTCGGCTACAGGGTTTCCTTTTTTGTACTCATAAAGCATTATGTGCCTTAAATGCTCTTTGGATACTTCCATGTTAGAAAGGGTTTTAATCAAAGAAATTTTAATTCTATTATTCTGTAAAATAATATTAACTTAGTTTAAATGTACACAAATGCATAAAAATAATTTCTAATTCCATCAGACATTCTAAAATACTATTAAATTTCATTCAATTTTTAAAAAAGGTAAAATCGGAATGAACTTATTGGATGACCTGATAGAAGCAGTATTCGGCTAATTATATATATATATATATATATATATATATATCCCTTGTCCCTTCCTTCTCGCTCTTGCTCTCTCTCTCTCTCTCTCTCTCTCTCCTCTTTCTCTCTGTCTTTCCCTCCCCTTCCTTTCTCAGTCCCACTGATTTCTTTTCGCTCTCTGCTATTCCTTTGTCCTTCGACCCTCTTCAACTCTTTCCCTCTCCTACCACGGGATCGATGTCCGGTCAAGGCATTTGTCCATTGTATGTGTATAATTCTTTTTCTGTGGCACTTGCATTATTTATTTTATAGCGTTACGTTCGTCAAATAGTCGAAAGACCTTTTCTCTTATTTTTTTTTTTGTATTTGTAAATGTACAATTATTTTCCTTTTGGTGTATAGCCGAAAGGTGTTCGTCTGTTGTATGTGTATAATACAATTCTTTCTTGTTTTGTTTCCGTTCTTGTTTTTGTCCTTGCATACATTCGTTTGCTTTTCCAAGAGGCTTAATGCATTTCACTTAAGTCTCCGGCACTTGCCAGATTCGAGCAGTCTCAATGGTAAAAAAGTGCGAAACTGCAAAGACTTTCCGGACACTAAATGAAGAGGAAATCGGCTGCGAAAGATCTGTGTATCTTGTTTGTATCCTGTTTACCGTTTGTTATGTTATCGTCTATTTTTCGGTATGTTGTGTTTTGCTGACTTTCCGCCTGCTGTGTTCTTTCTATTCTACCCTTAATTTATCCATGCGGCGCACCGTACAACCTGTTGTTTACTTTGTTTATATATATATATACATACATAGATATATATATATATATATATATATATATATATATATATATATATATATATATATATATATATATATATATATACGCACACACACACACACACACACACACACATATATATATATATATATATATATATATATATATATATATATATATATAGGGAGAGTTTACGAAAAATCAACAAAAGACGATGACAGGTGGTGTACAAAACAAAGATGTATTAGTATAACGCTCAGGAATAGAAAAAGTCTTTTACGTTTCGAGTCTACGCTCTTCTACTAAAAGGGACACAGAAAAAACAAGGAGAGAAAAAAATGTGTGTAGTGGCTAACGATCTATCATGACGTCTGTATATATGTATATATATATATATATATATATATATATAATATATATATATATATATATATAATATATATATATATATAGTTAGTTAGTTAGTTAGTTAGTTAGTTAGTTAGTTAGTTAGTTATTTAGTTAGTTAGTTCGTTAGTTAGCTGGAATAATGAAGTCAGATCAAATAGCAACATTTTGAAATCATTTGATGAGTACGTTTCTGGTCTACGTATTATGTAACAGGAAATGTATCCATTACGTAGCAAACCTTCCTCGGCTAAAGCATTTCAAAATATCTCTAATTGGTCTCACTTCATTGTTACAACTAATACAACTCGATGTCAGTGCAAACAAGTCGGTCCAGACTCCATTTTTGCGGATACAGTATCAATGATTTGCAGTAGTTTGATATATTTGACTCAAGTCGAAAATTTTGGTAGTGTACACTGCTAATTAGTGTAACACATCCAATACACAGACACGAAAATATGTCGGTTCAACTGCACCCCTGTTTAAGCAACGTCTGAATAACCATAAGTCCTCTTTCAGGATACTGGAAAGGTGCAACGTCACGTCCCGCGTCGGCAAAATATAGCACTTAAAAGAGGAAAGAACCCCGTACATAAATGGAAGCACTTTGAACAACCAGTGTCTTACATAAACGGGAGCCTACGATGTAAGTTTGTTTGGCTAAGAGGGTAAGAATCTTAAAAGTCACACTTGACCTGAAGTCTTTTTTAAACTTCAGGAATGAACTATTCAATCAATGCCCGCATCAAAAATGTTTCCTGTTTCAGACTTGGAATTCCCCATTCGTTGAACTGTCCCGCTCGCAACACGGACATTTTTTTTTACAAAACCAACTGACCGTTACGTATTTCTTCCTCTAGTTTCTAGAGAGGTTATGCGCCTTCAACCATTTGAGCCTGACGAGTCACCTATACCACTAAGGGCTTTATAGGTGCGAGACCAATGGTCACTCCATAAATGGCCATAACTTTTAACTTCATAAAAAATACCCTACTGTTCTAACGCTTTAGAGTTTGCTTCTTTTTCTGATATGCGAACTACTGACGATATATATATATATACATAGATGTGTGTGTATGTGTGTGTGGATTTGTGTGTGTGTCTCCAGCGGCCTTTCCTTCTACGTGTTGGCTCGCCAATCACTCTTTCTTGGCATATGTTATCATAAAGCAACGCCTCTAGTGATATATCAATGAAATTGTTGCTTTACTCGACAGAATTACGTGGCTGTTGATAATATAAGAGGCAGTATACAGGTAAGTGAATTTAACGATGACAGTAGTGTGAATCAGGGCGCGCGTATCTCCCATAGACTCATGCACACATTTGTACATACATCACACGTACACACGCAAACACACGTGTCTGTTTGTGTGTGCGTGTTGTGCCTCAGAACGCGTGTGTCTGGTAATTAGGCGCACATGAACCTCACAAAATTCATTTTAATTCGACTAAATATGGTATATTTTCACTGAAAGTGCTGTAAAACTAATACAAAATTTGTTGGTGCTATAATCAATGTATAAATGAAATAGATAAACAGAAAGGATGAATCTTGAAAATGCACAGATAAAGATTATATGCGTATATTTACATTTAAATTGCGGTGATTTTCGGAAGCATCAAGATGTTTCTGCCACAAGTGACTTCTTCAGCCGGGATGAAATGAGGCATGTTCCCGTGAAAGCTTGCTGTAATTAGCAACCGGCCACGTCGGGATGAATACCAAATAACCAGAATGTAATAATAATAATAATAATAACAACAACAACAACAACAACAATAATAATAATAATAATAATAGTAATGATGATGATGATGATAATAATAATAATAATAATAATAATAATAATAGTAATAGTAATAATAATAATAATAATAATAATAATAATAATAATAATAATAATAATAATAATAATAATAATAATAAAGAAGCAAATAGAAGAGGTGGGCTATAAGTACTTGGGGATATTGGAAATAAATATATTGATGTAGGAAGAAATGACAGAAAAATTTAAGGTGGGGTACTTGCACAGACTAAGACTGATCCTTAAGTTGAAATTAAATTGGATGGAATAAGATTGAAGCTATAAACAAATGGGCGATTCCTCTCCTTAGATATAGAGCAGGGGTAATTGCATGGACAGCAGACTAACTAAACAGCTTAGACAGAAAGACACGGAAGTTGCTGACTAGATATGGGATACTCCACCTCAAAAGTGACACAGATAGTGTATGTACCAAGAAAAAGAGGGGTAAGAGGACTGATTGGATACGAACACAGCGTTAGAGCAAAATAAAACAACATAGCATGGTATGTAAAAAATTCCACAGTTTCGCTATTATTGGACAGTCGATTTGTTCGACTAGAATCCTTCAAGGCGGTGCCCCAGTATGGCCTTAACCCAATAACTGGAATAAGTAGTAGATAAAAAAGTTAAGATGGGCGCAGGCGTGGCTGTGTGATAAGAAGCTTGCTTCCTAACCACATGGTTCCGGGTTCAGTTCCACTGCGTGGTACTTTGGGCAAGTGTCTTCTGTTTTAGCCCCGGACCGACCAAAGCCTTCTGAGTGAATATGATAGACGGAAACCGAAAGAAGCCAGTCATGTGTGTGTGTGTTGTTGTTGTGTCTGTTTCCTCCCCACCCACTGTTTGACAACTGGTGCTCGTGTGTTTACGTCCCTGTAATTTAACGGTTTGGCAAAAAAGACCGATAGAATAAGTACTGGGGTCGATACATTCGACTAAAAGAATTCTTCAAGGCGGTGCCCCAGTATGGCCTCAGCCCAATAACTAAAACAAATAGTACACAAAAAAGATATTATCCCTTGGGTTGGCAACTAAGTTCCCGCTGTTTTTCTTGAATTAAATTTTTTTTTTAATGTTTAATAAGAAATAACAACTAATTAATCAATTGTGTA
The DNA here is from genome assembly GCF_006345805.1 of Octopus sinensis. Classification (NCBI taxonomy): domain Eukaryota; kingdom Metazoa; phylum Mollusca; class Cephalopoda; order Octopoda; family Octopodidae; genus Octopus; species Octopus sinensis. The sequence goes on from NC_043010.1 coordinate 19,342,646, forward strand.
TTCATCCTTGTTGTTTACAATTTCTTCCCGACGTTCAACAAGATTTTCAATACCTCTTTGCTAGAAATCACCCAATTTTGACTCGAAAAATTGATCCAACCAAGCTCTCAATTCTGCATCAGTACTGAACAAAACTCCGCGCATAGCATTTGAAAGAGATCGAAAGAGGTGGAAATCCGTTGGCGCCAAATCAGGAGAGTACGGCGGGTGTGGCAGCACTTCCCGGTCATGCGTTTGAATGGCTTCCTTGATGATGTTGGCGATATGAGGGCGGGCGTTGTCGTGCAACAGAAGAACTCCATGCTGCCGATCAGGTCTTTTCTCTTGAATAGCCGTGTTGAATCGTTCCACCTGTTGAACATAGAGTTCCGCGTTGACCGTTTGGTTTCGTTCAAGCAATTCGTAATGGATAATCCCTTCCCAGTCCCACCATACGCACAACATCATTTTACGCGGATGAAGATCTTGTTTCATGCGCAGTGTCGCTTGTTTACCGGGGCTAAGCTATTCCTTACACTGCTTCATATTGATTTACAGGCACCATTTTTCGTCGCCGGTACCATTCGGTAAAGAAATCGTTGCTTGTGTCCATGAGTTGAGCGGTGACGAGCAAGCAAACCAGCGGAGATTGTGGCTCGTTGATTTTTGTTGTTGTCACTTAAAGCATGCGGAACCCACACTCCATTCTTCTGAATCTTTCCCATCGAGTGAAGATGCTTTTCTATAGCAGTGTGGGAGCATTCCATTTTCTCTGCCAGTTCTCTTACCGTTTGACGAGAATTTTCGTGCAAAAGTTGGCTTAATTGATCTTCATCAAACTCAACTGGACGGCCAGAAGTAGGTGCGTCTTTGAGGTCAAAATATCCATTTTGAACTTGGCATACCAATCATGAGCGGTTCTTTCAGCTATGGCACCCTCTACATACACTGCACAAATGTCGTGAGCAGATTTTGCGGCCTTTGAACTTTGATTAAAAGCAAAAATAAAGAGGTGTCGAAAATGCTCGTTTTTCTTAACTTGACATTCCATGATCTAAAAATAAACAAAAATTAACTAGAACAAAAAATAGATTCCAAAATGATTCAAAAATAGAATTCTCGAAAAAAATAGATTCCAAAATTTAAAAACGCAATAAATTCCATGTTACCTAGTTTTCTCCCTTTACAGAACTCTTCTCTAGGCCGGACGATCCGTTTTAAACTGTACGTTAAATTCTTGCTTTCCACATTTCATATATAATTGCAATAGAATTCAATTTAATTTAATTTCTTGCATAAAGATAACTTAGATATTTCTTTAGGAATTATCAAAATTTTAACCCGATTTCGCATATTTATTACGTTTATTAATTATCTTCTGCCTTATTACATCAATTCGCTTCTAGCGTATCTTGTCCTAGACACATCACATTGCCTAAAAGTGATTTACTCCCCTTTCTATGGGTTCACTAGTTCAAAAGTCAAAAGAAACTACTAATTCCGTATATTTATTTGTGTAAACGAAAGTATTGATAACACATAACGATTTAGCAAATAGTTATTTTAATTTGTTTTCCCTTCTCACTCGCAGTCTTTTCCAACAGACACACAAATATCTACTAACACACGTGGTACCTCTAATGGTTATATATATTACAAGGGAAATAGTCATTTCTCCGACACAGAGTAAGAAATTCGAAATTGAAGTTAAAGAATTATAAGGAAAAAAGATTTCACTTATTTATTTATTTATTTATGCTTACTTAATACGAAGATCTTAAGATTTCCGACCATTGGTCATAATGCATAGCACTATATCATTCTTTTTAGAAATCATCAATATGATATGACTTGTGATTTATCAATTAAACGATTTATTAAATGAGGCATTTTATTAAAGCTATGAATGAATACAGTTTAGAATGAATTTGTAGAATGTGTTTTTTCTGTTTTGTTTTTTTTTCTAAAACGTTTGTAGATTAGGAATCAAGTAAAATAGGAAGTGAAAATGTCAGATTGAAGGTCAATACTTTTAGTTTCAGGCTCAGATAACTCCTCAAGCTGATTCCAGTGTTTTCTTTGAGAGTTTAAATTAGTCTCAAGGCTTTATTTTTAGTGGTATTACCCCGTTTGGGTAGTGGCATAAGCATCTTTGCGTAAATTGACACGCCTTGCCCACCGCCAACAATATACAAATGAATATATAAACAAACCGTCCATCAATCTTATCCATCCATCGATTTTCAAGATTACATCTCACATTCTACCATTATACAAGGCGTTGACTTCTATGAAGGAAATCCTTAGACTAATTCTACATTAAATATCCCTTCATAATCTTTGTTTTCTACAATCGTAACCATGGTTCATTGCTTGATAAACTCTCCGGATCGAAACAGCCGGCAGAATGTAGCAGCACAATAAACAAATATACAAATATACATACGTGTATACATATATATATATATATATATATGTGTGTGTGTGTGTATGTATGTATGTATGTATGTATGTATGTATGTAGATATATACATATATAGCACATATATATGTATATATACGTATACATACACATATGCACTTGCATACCATACGCATTCACGTACACACATGTACACGCGCGCGCGCACACATATATCGATCGAGAGAGACTGTTATACGATTAATTATTGAATATGTCTCCCTTAATCGATATATACAACAGCTTTGATGATAGGGAAGCTATTGATTACAACTTTTTAATATTTTCCAAAAAGACACGAAATTAATAGGGTGACCCCTGCTTTAAGGTTTCGTATTTGACAGCCCTGATTCACACCTGAGTTTCATTTACAATAATCTGGGTTCGCTTATATATACCAGGCAGTCACATTGGTCTCTCTCTCTCTCTTTCTCTCTTCTCTCTCCTTCTCTCGCTCTTGTCTCCTCCTCTCTTTCTTAATATATATATATATTATATATATATATATATATATATATATATATATATATACATATATATATATATATATATACATATATATATATATTATATATATATATATATATATATACATATATATATATAACATATATATATATATACATATATATATATACATATATATACGTATATATATATATATATATATCTTTCTGGGATGAGTTACTCGACATCCTCAAAGACGTTATGACCTTATGGTGTTGGCATCGTAGATATGTTGAGAAGATGTCTGTGGCAATGGTTTACATACACTTTCACTTATTGATTTTTTCCTATATATATATATTATATATATATATATATATATATATAGATATATATATATATATATATATATATATATATATATATATATATATATATATATATATTTCTTTCCTCAACAGGCCCTGCCCTATTTAACATTGTTCCGAAAGAGATCAAAGAGGAAAAGGATCCCATCAACTTTAAACGGAGTCTGGATAGATTCCTTCAAGGAATACCAGATAAGCCACCCATAATTGGATACAACTCACTCAACAAAAACTCACTACTTGAATGGACCATAAACAAAACTTGACTTAAACAGGATTCAGATAATCCTATCGGGTGGTGCTATTAAGTTAGACATGGCCTGGACCAATCTTTGGTCGAAACATATCTAAGTTTTATCTAAGTTATATATATATATATATATATATATATATATATATATATATAGAGAGAGAGAGAGAGGGCGAGAGAGTATATAAAGAAAGTCAAGAATTATGAGATGAATATATTTAAATCACCAGTTGATATCCATAGGATGACAGTCGTTTCGAAGCCAATATCACACAAAAGTAATTTATTTTAGTAAATACTAAAATATTTTACATGTCTGCATTAGTGTGTCTGTTATAAACTGCATAGTACCATTGTACAGTTTACAAACGAATGCAGGTATATAAAGCTAGTTCATCAGATCAACAGAATATCATAGTTACATCAATTGTTCGACTCCAGTATACACATACAGAAAAAAATCATCTTCAGTGTTAATGTATGGAAGACAATAATTAATAATTAAAAAAAGCTAAAGAGGGGAGGAAAGGAAATTTAGTGTGATACTAAGAAAAGAAACAGTGTGTAATGGTGATGAATGTAAAGATAATATATAATATCAGAGAGAGAGAGAGAGAGAGAGTCCGGTAGATTATCGTTACTAACCTAACGGTGTTAATTTTTTTGTGTGACCCCCTTCAGTCATGAATGGCCATGGAATTGCACCTAGAAAGTTACCCTCCAAAGCACAGGTGTGGGCAAGGCTGTTTATGGAAGACCAGCAGTCGCCCATGCATACTGGCCTCCCCTCTCCACGCTACCGATGTTATCCAAGGGAAAGACAAAGGGGCCGATACAGATTGGCACCAGTGGCGTCGCAGCTCACTTATTAACGTGCAAGTGGCTGAGCACTTCACAAACACATGTACCCTTAACGTAGTTCTCGGGGAGATTCAGGGTGACACAGAGTGTGACAAGACTGGCTCCTTTGAAATACAGGTACAACAGAAGCAGGAAGAAAGAGTGAGAGAAAGTTTTGGTGAAAGAGTACAGCAGGGTTCACCACCACCCCATGCCGGAGCCTCGTGGAGCTTTAGGTGTTTTCGCTCAATAAAAACTCACAATGCCCGGTCTGGGAATTGAAACCGCGATCCTACGACCGCGAGTCCGCTGCCCTAACCACTGGGCCATTGCGCCTCCACAACGGTGTTGATAATAGAGAGAGAAAAGAAAGTAAAAGTTCAAAGGAACGTGAGAGAAATTTGCAGATATTGTGTTTATGAAATATAGAGATTAATATCAACGAAAAGAGAAATAAATCAATCTAAGTACTTTATAGCAGAACTTTTGGAATTCACAGGCTTGGTTACTCTTTGCATGCAGATATCATAAAAAAAGGAAAAGTTGGTAACGGAGATCAAATCACGATATTTTCAACAGAGACAAATTCAGATCGAAACAAAAATTTCTTGATCACTAATGAGTTTTTAAAAGACGATACCACATGCCTATCACTCCTTGCTTCACTACACATGGAGACAACATGATGAATGGTTTCATTTTGTTGTTGACATACACATGTTGGGCAGCTGCCGTTCTTTAATATGTTGGCCTGGTAGTTTCTTGTAGGTAGGCATTGATCTTGGGCTGCTATGATAAACCCTTCTGTTTCTGATTTTAAGCCAGAAGCCACAAACCATTGATGGGTACGGGGTTTGTCAGCATTGGCATTATTAGCTCTCTTTGGGTATTTGCCATTGAGAGTTTTTTTTTGCCATTTATCAGTAAGAATATCTAAGGCAACAGTTTTAGCATGGGTTTTCATGCGCTTAGCTTTTCCTGTGCTTGTTTCTAGTACGTCCAATTTTGGAAATTGCTGTATTTAGAATTCACTTAGATACTCCTTTGCCTGTTTTGTTACTGAGTATGATGCTTTCTTGTTTTCATGCTTTGAGACAAGTCTTAACATCCAGTCATCAGAGTTTTTTAGATAGGTGTCTAGACTCACTGTGGCAATCTTCATTGTTAATTCCAATAGTAAAAGTCCATGGCCTCTCTCTTTTCTTGGCAGATAAAGTCGTTCTATATCTGTCTTAGGGTGGTGCATTCTATACATTGTCAACAATTTTGGTATCTTTCTGTCAAGATTACATATTTCAGTAATTGACCAGTTAATGATATTGAAACTGTAAGTCACCACTGGTATGGTTAATTATTATTATTATTATTATTATTATTATTATTATTATTATTATTATTATTATTATTATTATTATTATTATTATTATTATCATTACTATTACTATTACTATTAATATTATTATTATTATTATTATTACTATTATTATTACTATTAATATTATTATTATTATTATTATTATTATTATTATTATTATTATTATCATTATTATCATTATTATCATTATTAATATTATTATTATAATTATTATTATTATTATATTTGTTATGCGTGTGATCCCTCCGTCCGTATAAAAATGATCTTGCATGAAACCGGCCCCTGGTGCAAAACTGATTCGGGACCACTGCATTAGAGCATTCATTCTGTATTCTTGTTTGTTCTAGCGGTTCATTGTAGACAGAAATGACTTAAATATTCGTCAAGTTCACTTGACCGTTTTCCCTCCCTCTAAATTCGTAGACCTCTGTCCAAAGTAATACGTTTTTCTTTATTAGTAAACAAACACAAAATATGAAGCGTCTAACAGCACTGTTTATTTACGTCGCCATCTTGGTTTTGTTGGTTGGAGACTAAAACATGACAACCAACAGGTTTCCTGTTTATTTTCTAACATATTTCTAAGATGGCAGAAATCCGTTGTGGCTTTCTTCACAAAATTATCAAAATACTTGATTTATACTGAATGTGCTGAATATTCTTATATTTTTACAAACTGCTACAGCCACAACTACTACTACGACTACCACTACTACTACTACTACTAATAATAATAATAATAATAATAATAATGATAATGATAATGATAATAATAATAATAATAATGATAATGATAATGATAATGATAATAATAATATAATAATAATATATAATAATAATGATAATAATAATAATAATAATAATAAAATAATAATAATAATAATAATAATAATAATAATAATGATAATAATAATAATAATAATAATAATAATAATAATAATAATAATAACAATAATAATAATATAATAAAAATAATAAAAAATAATAATGATAATAATGATAAGAAGAAGAAGAAGAAAAGGAAGAAGAAGAAGGAGGAGGAGGAGGACGACGATGACGACGATGTCGACAACGACGATGATGATGATAACATTGAATCATGGCAAAATGATATTTCATATACGAAGAAAATTTCGTCCATTTTTATCTCATTTTGACTTCTTTTATATCTCTTCTCTCTTCACATTCAAAGCTCTCAGTTTTTTGTTAATCTCTGTTTTCTTTCACGCTTTCGTTCAGTCTACTCGTTTCTTCTTCATTTTCAATTCCTACATTAATTCTATATTTCCCTCACTTGTTTCACTCAACTATTCGATCCATTTTCTCGTTCCTTCTCTTTCACTCAATCATTTGTTCCTCTTTTCTTCTCTGGTTTTGCCACCTTCATTCAAATCTTCTATGATTTTACTTCTTCCTTTAAATTCAATTTAATCGAGTCATCTTTCTTTCCTTCTCGACTTTCATTCAAATGGTTTACATATTCTCTCGTGTCTCTCACGTTTACAATTAATTTATTAATCCATTCAGATTTTTTTCTTCATTTCTTTCTTTCAATTGTTCTTGTTTTTTTTTTTTGTTGGTCTTTTTTTGTTTTCTTCAATTCTTCCTTTATTTTGATCAGGCATTATATTTTCATAACCATCCCTCTCTCTTCCTCTCGCTCTCTCTCTCTCTCTCTCTCTCTCTCTCTCTCTCTCTCTCTCTCTCTCTCTCTCTCTCTCTCTCTCTCTCTCTCTCTCTCTCTCTCTCCGCCATTCTATCAGTTTGACTTTTTTGAACTCGAGTCATTCTATCAATTTGCTTGTTTATTATTCCTTCCTACCTTTCTATTTGTCACGCATTTCTACCTGTCTAAATATCCGGCTTACTGCCTGTCTCTTTATAACACATTGCGTTTATTCATTCTTTTCAACGTTCAATCTCAAAATATTTTTCAATCTATCAGTTATTCCCGTCCTTCTTTCAAAACATTCTTTCATTTTTTAAAAAATAAAATCGTATACATTTATGTTTGTTTCTTTTCGGTCAGTTTTTCTGTTTTTCTCTTAACCGTATATTTTTATTCATTTCTCTGCATCTCTCTCTCTCTATCTCTATCTCTATCTATCTATCTATCTATCTATCTATCTATCTATCTATCTATCTATCTATCTATCTATCTATCTATCTATCTATCTATCTATCTATCTATCTGTCTATCTATCTATCTATCTATCTATCTATCTATCTATCTATCTATCTATCTATCTATCTATCTATCTATCTATCTATCTATCTATCTATCTATCTATCTTGTCTTATCTGTCTTGCATTCACATCTTGTTCGTTTTGTACATCAAGCTTTTCTATTTAACTTTCTCACCGTTTTACTTTATTTTCCACCCAAACTATTTCTTGATTCTTCTTAAACTATTTGAAAACTTTTTTTACAATTCTATTGAAAAGGGTGTCACGTCTTGACCTTTCCAAGCGGCCCACTTCTCATTGACTCTGCTGTCTCCGTTACAAACGATTATTGAGCTGGTATGTTCAGTAGAAATGGAGTTAAAATTTAGAAAATGAAGCTGGTACTTTATCTTTAATAACTACAAACTTCCCATAATTCCACAGTAACAGTATTTAAATGAGATGTCTATGATCTGCCTCTTCGAAGCTGTTCTTTTCTCTCGTGTCTCCTCCTTGCATTAGAACAGGACTTCGCATCGTCTCATATTTCTTCCTTACATCTTCGCATTCTTCATACTTTCTCTGTCATTCCCTATCTCCCCTCGCCCTTTCCTCTTTTTGTCTCCCTCTTCTCATTCCCCTCCTCTCTCTCTCTTCTCCCTATATATATATATATATATGTGTGTGTGTGTGTGTGTGTGTGTGTGTAACGTGTATATCCATATATATATATATATATATAATTATATATATATATACATATATATATATATATGTGGTGTATATATATATATATAATATATATATATATATATATATATATATATAATTATATATATATATACATATATATATATATATATGTATGTATGTATATATATGTGTGTGTTTGTGCGTGTTTGTGTGCATGTGTGCGTGCGTGTGTATGTGTGTGACACGCGCGCGCTTGTGTGCGTGAATATTGCTAAACTGATTATAGCTATGTAGGCTGTTTTGGAGGGAAAAATCTTAGATAAGAATCTCACGAGATCAGACACCACCACCACCGCCGCCGCCGCCACCACCACCGTCCGCTGTAGCTTCTGTGGAAACGTTCATCAAATGCGACACCTCTCAGTTAACCCAGTTCCAATCGTCATCTCAAGAGCGGCTTCCTGCTGTCAAGCATCCTAATGGTACATTTACAGATTGATAAAAATCTACATTCAGTTGTATAAATCTGCAGAGTGGTTTCTTTTCAATGTTACTGACCCACAGATTATCGTCTAAAGTCTTATTGCACTAATGTTGCAGCATTTCGAGCCTTAATATTAATCTCACCGAGGATAATCTTGCTGATTAAACCCGTTTAAATTTAGAGTTGATAACCTTCAGATTAGGTTGGAGATCAATTTCATAGTATGAACCCTAAGGGCAAGGACGTGCCGCCTACGTAGGCAAGGTAGGCAGTGCCTACCTTGAATAAAATAGATAGATAACAACATTTTCGTTTTATGGCAAAATATGCACCTAATTCAATAAAATCATGAAGGTTACTCTGATTACTATACATAAAATGGAAAATATTTAATTTTTTTGTAGATTAGGAAGGCATAATTCACCCCTGCTTTTCAATCTCAGTATTTAAGATACGCATAGAACTGCTGTAGCACACATGCTGCGTACACTCCTACAACACCGTTTTTGTTTGCATATGCTATCAAAGCAGAAGTAAATCTGCCTTCAACTCAGTTGCGCGCTTGTATTTCGCTTATTTTTTGTGCGTTTTACTGAATAAAGGTCATCAACAGCCAACCCTGAGTAATTACTGACGGCACATGCCTGCCTAAGGGTAATCTAGGTTGCGCACATAACGATGTATTCCACGCAATCTTCTTCTTTTAGTGGAGAAGCAAGTTCTTCTGCCTCTATTATTTGTAGGTTTATTATCTAAAAATGTATTTGATAGCTTTTATACAATAGTCTATGGTGTTTCATAAAAAACAATGTGACGCTTGAATCTTTATTTTTATTTTATTTATGAAATAATTTATAGCGACAGAAGCAGTTTTGATACCTAAAGATAATATTCATCACCACTTAAAAAAAGGATGTGTTAAAACACAAAATACTGCCATAGTTACCGTTACAGAACTTCTCGTGTTAACTTATAGTGCATATAATCACTCGTATTTATATCGCTAGCGGGTGTTAATCCACCGCCATCGCCTCCGCTATTTTTTTTCCTTATTAGAAAGGGAATTTTTGTGTTCTAAATTTATACATGTCTGCAAGTGTCTCAGTCGAGTGTTTTGCTTTTTTCTTTTCTTCTTTTTTTCCTAAAAGAAGGTTTTCCAACACATAAACTTCATTACACTTACAATTTATTCAATGAGTCGAATGAGATAAAATTCCTGGATTATTTGAGACGATTGTGTTATTCCGTCTTCAGCTTCATGTTCTTAGCTCGAAGATGGTATTCGAGCAGAAGGCTTCAGACGTGCGACTTTGGTTACAGTGGAGGAAGAAATACTATTCAAAGAATGTTGTGGAGTTTTGGTTTGTTTAGAAACAGCGAATGGCTCATTGCACTTCTGCTCAAGTATCCTTGCGATCAGCGAACGTCGAGGTGTGTGTATCGCATTAATCTGATAGGTTACCTCTTTCACTCTTTCACTTGTTTCAGTCATTTGACTGCGGCCATGCTGGAGCACCGCCTTTAGTCGAACAAATCAACCCCAGGACTTATTCTTTGTAAGCCTAGTACTTATTCTATCGGTCTCTTTTGCCGAACCGCTAAGATACGGGAACGTAAACACACCAGAATCGGTTGTCAAGCGATGTTGTGGCGATAAACACAGACACACAAACACACACACACACACATATATTTATATACATATACATATATACGACGGGCTTCTTTCAGTTTCCGTCTACCAAATCCACTCACAAGGCTTTGGTCGGCCCGAGGCTATAGTAGAAGACACTTGCCCAAGATGCCACGCAGTGGGACTGAACCCGGAACCATGTGGTTGGTAAGCAAGCTACTTACCACACAGCCACTCCTCCTACCCTATACATTTGTAGAGAACAAATTTAATATTCATGCAATTTAATATTCACACATTGACAGTGACTTCGAAGTTTCAGCCAGCCAAGCCACCGTCGGCTGTACTACGAGACTTCTTGTTTAAGAATAACACACACACACATACACATACACACGCATACACACATACACACATGTATACATATAATCCAAATAAAAAAGACAAAGGACTTTAAACACATCTATAATGATAAGTTACAATTGTTTCTGTACCTATGTGTGTGTTTGTGTACATTTATGTGTGTGTGTGCTTGTGTGCGCATGTGTGTGTGTAATGATTGGCACTTTCTCTAATGTAATTAACTATGATGACGTCATCAGCTGGACAAACAGTTTTGTTATCTGGAATAGTACAAA
>NC_043010.1:19356479-19361479 GCF_006345805.1 Octopus sinensis
AAGACTTGTTGTACGAACGGAGACATGTACGAACGCGTATAAGACACGAAATGCATGAAATCTGTTTAACATCGGAGACAATGGTCAAACTTCTGTTAAAAGTATGAGGCTGGACAGCATCTTTATGGACCTTTTAATGACAGCAAATAGGAGACAAGCATGTACTTTTGTTAAGTGCAGTGACTTGAGCAACCAAAAGTGAGGAACAGAATGAAACCCCTCAGTGTAATCAAACCATGGTCTTGGAGGAATTAATTGTGACAACATTAATAAAGCAGCGAGCTGGCAAAAGGCCTTAAGTTTTCTGCTGAGCTTTTTCATTTGTGTCTACGAGATACATCAGGAAACTGGTGTTCTTTTCAATATTCCTATAAAAAATTTCCTCAGCGTTATCCAGTCTGTTGGGGATTTATTGGTGCTTTTTCTTCTTACAACTTTTCCCATTGGTTTCGCAAAATTTTCGGAGTCGATTGACTAAACTTTATTGTTCATACAGTAATCGCTCTTAATTCTATTTAACTATGAAACTTTCTGATTAAAATCTTTCTTTTTTTATTTTGGATATTGAGTAATACGATTATATATATATGTATGCTAGTATGTGTGTGTGCGCGTGTATATGTGTGTGCACGCGCACGCGTATAAGATAAGTTTTGAGTAAGACTTGGCTGCTATTTTTAGCGACAACGTGGAGACTCGCTCACTCTTTGATTCACTCTGCGGGTTGTTCTTTGATCACAGGTAACCTTCAAACCTTCAATTCTATTCACAGAAGACTGAAAGTAACTGAAATCTTATAAAAAGTAAAATTCCCTTCTTAATCTTCTTCCGGACGCCATTATTCAAGTCAGAAGTTGGCAGAAACTAGACAACTAATCAAAATGATTTTCTTCTCTGGAAAACCAGCATTTTGGGGGCGGTTGGGGAATTTTGCTTTTCGTATTTTTTAATAGAGAATCTTATCCATTGTAATGTCATGTAATATTCTTTCTTCCTAATCATAGATTAACATCATTTAATTTAGAAAACATATTAGCTTCAGATTCCAGTCTTATCGACCATGAGTTATTTATTAAGCTCTCATTAAATTTCTCTGTTGGATTATTGGATTTAAAGAATTCTAATAGTTCACCAAAATCTTTAAATGAACGAAAATAGAAAAGTAAAAAAGACCAAGAAAAAGAGAATGTTTGCAATTACTTTATCTTTGTGTGACCATCGAATTTGTTAAGAGTTTTTCTGTGTTGACTGCCGATGTCTTCATATTACGTTTTCATCTTGCAACGATTTCCACAAAATTCAATTAAATTAACCATTTGTGCCATTTCTAAAAGTAAGAATAATCTTTTATTCTTTTACTGGTTCCGGTTATTGGACAGCGGCCATGCAGAGGAAACACTGTTTGGGGGGGGGGGGTTCTCAATTATATCGACTAAGTATTTCGTTTGATGCGTTTTGAGTCAACTTCGAAATGTAAAACTGGACACTGATGGAAAAGGTGACCGTTCAGACGGACACCACAGACCTCTCTTCTTGACCGGTTCTTTCGCAAATGCAAACATGTGTATGGGTGTGTGTGTTTGTGTGTGTTTGTGTGTGTATATGTGTGTGCGCGTTTTTGTGTATGTGTGCGTGTGCGTGTGTGTATATATATATATGTGTGTGCGTGTGTGTGTGCGTGCGTGTGTAAATATGTGTGTGCGTTTGTGTTTGTTTGCGTGTGTGCGCTTGTGTTTGTGTGTGTACGTTTGTGTGTGTGCGTGTGTATTTGTGTGTGTATATATGTGTGAGCGCGTTTTTGTGTATGTGTGTGTGCATGTGTGTGTATATATGTGTGTGCATGCGTGTGTGTGTAATTATGTCTGTGTGCGTTTGTGTTTGTGTGTGCGTTTAGTGTTTGCGTGTGTATGTGTGTACGTTTGTGTGTGTGTATGTGCGCGTATGATTGTGGGTGCGTTTGTGTGTGTGTGTGTGTGTGTGTGTGTGTGTGTGTGTGTGTGTGTGTATGTGTGTGTGTGTGTGTGTGTGTGTGTGTGTGTGTGTGTGTGTGTGTGTGTGTGTGTGACACACCAATGCAATTCCGTAACACAAACAATCCAGTAAAACAACTTCAGAACCCAATATGTTGGTGCAAACAGTCAACCGTCTGATACAGACAAGCAATGCAGTAACACGATCAGACACCTGACAAAGTCGGGCTATCCAGTGACACAATAAGACAATACAGTAACACAGCCAAGCTAGTAACATAATTAGACAATCCAAGGACAACGTCCGACAATCCTGTAACACAATCAGACAATCTATTAAAGTAAACAGACACTTGAGTTACACAGGTAGACGATCCACTAAGACAATCAGAAAATCCAGTAACACAATCAAACACTCTTGTAACACAATTAAACACCCCCAGTGTTACGAGCAAGTAATCCTGGTACGCAGTCAGACAATACTCAATTAACAAAATGCATTTTGATAACACAATCAGACAATCGATTCCCAACCAGTAAAATACAATCTCTTGTTGTATGTTAGTTTTTCTCTCTATATTATTTATAATTTCACGCTTTTCTTCCGCTGCCTAATGCATATTTTATGTTAATGTGTGGGCGGGGATAAGTCATTTAAAGTAACCGCCTACTTTGTGATTTTTGAGTGTCTCTTTTTTACACAACTTTGTATGAGTTTGTGTTTGTACGTATATCTGAGTGCGTTGTACGTATGTGCAACTATATATATGTGTAATTCTGTGTCTGTATGTATGCGTTGCGTGTCTCGTGTGTGTATGTGTGTGTGCGTCAATGTATCGTATGCATGTATGTGTGAGTGTATCCGTGTTGTGTTGTGCATGCACATAAATCTTCCCTTTTTTCCTCTTTTTTTAAAATTTATATTTTACTTGTTACGGTGATTAAACTGCGGCCATTCTGGGGCACCACCATGAAGAATTTCTAGTAGTATAAATCGACCCCAGTACTTATTTTTTTAAAGCCAGGTGCTTATTCTTTCGGACTCTTAAGCCGAACCGCTAAGTTACAGGGATGTAAACACACCAACAACGGCTGTCAGTCGGTTGGAGGGCACAAACATAGACACTAAGACACACGCACACACATACATACATACATATATATACACATATGTATATACACATATATATATATACATATACATACACACATAGATAGATAGATAGATAGATAGATAGATAGATAGATAGATAGATAGATAGATAGATAGATAGATAGATAGATAGATAGATAGATTGTTAAGTAGGTAGGTAGATAGGTAGATAGATAGATATGTTTCTTTATTAGCCACACAGGGCTGCACACGGGACAGATTACAAAGTAGAGCTTTTCTTTTTGAGGGAGAGAAAAAAAGGTGGGTTAGGTTTTCGATCAAAAGGGATCGGAAAAGGGAAAGAAGAAAAAAAAGGGAAAAAAAGAAAACGATCAATAGGGATCATGTATCACAGTGTCATGGTGTAAAGAGTAATGGGGGAAGCAGATAAGGTTTATCCGTGGGAAGAAAAGCCCACGGAAAAGATTACGGTAACCTCGGTCAATGATGTTACATGTTACCACATTTGTTTGCAAGTAGGTAACCCTCTGTTTTAAATTTTCCGGGTTCATAGGATTATGCTCAAGGTGGCTTCGTCATTCATACGTGCCATCCTTGCTACATTCACCCATCTTTTTTTGAAACATTCGCTAGACAAAACTTGCCTCTCTACTCTCACTTTCCTTTTCAAGTGATACTTGAAGAAGTTGATGAGAGATTGACCAGAGCGGAAAGTGTTTGTCTCCAATCCTTTCAGACGCGTCCACCAGATACATTCTTTCGCCATAGCCACAAGGATGATGAAAATAGCTCTTCCTTCCCGTTTGAAGGAAAGAGGCGTGACAATATTGACGATAGGCTCGGCTGATAAACCGACTCGTCCCACACGTGACAGCAGTCGTTCGACATAAGCCCACAGGTCGGAAATTGTTGGACACTGCACGAGTGCATGCAGAACTGTTTCGTCACTTTGACCACATCTCGAGCAGGTCGGCCCCGTGTTTCTCGAGCCGTGTCTATAGAGCTTATCCCGAACGGGATCTCTGGAAGTTGTCCATGGGCCCTGACCCGAAAGTCGTCATGAACAGGCGGGTCAGGTATTCCTCGTCGACGCCCAGGTTCGCCCCGAGTTCGTCGTCGTATCTCCCCTCCACTAATTCCCTATAGAATGCTTTGGTTGTGTTGAAGTCACTCAAGGTCGACCCGGGACGGCAGAGTTGCTTGAGAGCAACGCGACACTCGCGGTGCCATTCGCCCTTCCTCGGCCTCTTTTTGATCCATGACTGCAGTTCGGTCATGAAGACGAGTTGCGGGAAAGTGTGCCTCACAAACGACGACCACACCTGATCACCGTCGTCTACGTAGAGCCTGAGATGTCGCAGTCTCAGCGCGTGTCTGCGCATCATCAACCACGGCATGCCCAGTCCTCCTTTTAACGGGTGTTGACAGCAAATGGATCGCTTGACCATCGGGACGCATATTTTCCACACAAAGCGAAAGAGAATGCGTTCTAGTTTGGTGATGGTAGGGTCGAGTCAAGGCACGACGGTCAGGCGGTAGTAGATGACGGACGCGATGTACGAGTTCGCCACCTCCGCCCGACCTTTTAGGGACAGTTTCCTCCCGGCTCATTGCCGGGCGAGAGTGACTACCCTACTCGTCATCTCGTTCCAGTTTTTCTCCATAGATAGATAGATAGATAGATAGATAGATAGATAGATAGATAGATAGATAGATAGATAGATAGATAGATAGATAGATAGATAGATAGATAGATAGATAGATAGATATAGATATAGATATAGATATGTATAATCTGTCACACATGTATTTTGTTTATACACCAAAAATTGCTGCGGATAGCGTCCTGGGAAAGCTCCCTACATAACGCCGAGTGTTAAAGAACACCAGAATGTCACAGACCAAGTGAGACAATT
>NC_043010.1:19368979-19393979 GCF_006345805.1 Octopus sinensis
ATATGGAAAATTCTGGAAGGGTTAGGACCTAATTTTGGCATCAAAGTTATACAAATGCTCGTACTAGATGCCGTTGTGTAATACCTAAAGTGAGGACCAGGAGCTACACAGCTATTCAATGTTTTGCTAAAGAAATAAAGAAACCTACATAATGTGGATGTGGACGTCTTCAAAAAGGAACTGGACATTCTCCTATCCGCAATGGTAGAAGAACAACATCCTGACATCAAATACAGACGAGGGCAGTAGTGTCAAAGTCCATCACACACCAAAGCAGCCAACGATCAGGAAAAAGAGACATGCAAGATTGCCAATATGAAATCCCACAAGAACCAACCACCTAAAATCGCTGTGGAAAGGGGACAAGATTTACGGTGCTGCCCCGGCATTACCGCAGCCGCTGCGTGGCTGAAATGCATAAAAGATATTATATTCATATGTGTGTATGTGTGTGTGTATATATACATACACACGTATACACACACGCAAAGATATATGTATAAACACACATACGCATGCACACACACATATATACATACGTATACACACGTAAAAATATATATATATACACATATGCACACATGCGCATGCATACACACACATATATATATACACACGTATACACAGACGCAAAGATATATATATATATATATATATATATACACATACGCATGCACACACACACACATATATGTATACATACGTATACACACACGTAAAGATATATATATATATATACACACACATATGCACACATTCGCATGCACACACACACACACACATACACACATAATGGGTCTGTTTATGACTAAATTTTGCATATTAACATTAACGCAAAGTTCCGCTATTACGTGGCAAGTCAGGTAATGTGCAAAATGGTTGTTGTTTGATTTTTGTCGGTTTTTCTTTTCAGTCCACTTTTATATTGGAAGACATAATCTATTAATAAAATTACCATTATGATTCTGTAATTCTGTTTCAAAGTTGTAAACGTTGATTATCGTTGATTGGTGAAGTGGCGACGGCGGGTGGCTGTGACGTCTACACCTGTTTTGTGTTTAAACGGTTTTCGCGGTGAATAAGGTGGGTATTTATTAAATATAACGATATATTATTATGGGAAAACTTTGTTGAAGGTTAAAAAAAAAATTATCTTTTTTGGCTGTAATTCTATTAGTATTTAATCGAAATTATATGGGAGAATATGTAGGAAAATTATATTCAAAGGAAGCTGGTTCTCTCTTTCTTTCTCTCTCTCTCTCTCTCGTTCTGTCGTTATATGAAAGTCGTTTTATTTCATAAGAAAATGGATTCCGTGGGTGAAATGTTTGAATCGTGTTTAAACAAACAGCAGTGAGAGTATCTGGAAAATAACATGATTTGTTTTTGCCATGCTTTTAAATATGAAAAGTTTTTCTATAATGCATGGATTACAAAATGAGTTTGATTGTGTATAACGGATGGTTGATGTCTAAAGAACTCCTTTTAATAAAGAGAGTGAAGTTGTGTGTGTGTGTGTGTGTGTGTGTGTGTGTGTGTTGTGTGTGTGTGTGTGCAGGTCTGGGCTTTTGTTTATTTTTCCTTATTTAGATACCAAATGTGGGTCGTGAAACTCGTTTCGATCCCCTCCCCCGCTTAAAGCTTTATAAGTATAATTACGAGGGGTGGATTTGCTGTTAATTACGATGTTGCTGTGATTAATGTTGAATTTTTTGCTGTGACCGAGTATGTGTGTACGTACGTATGTAAGTGCGCGCGTGCATACGTATGTATGTATGTATGTATGTATGTAGGGGATGTGTGTGTGTGTGTGTGTGTGTGTGTGTGTGTGTGTGTGTGTGTGTGTGTGTGTGTGTGCGTGCGTGCGTGTGCGTGTTCCCATATCTCTAGATATGCTCCGTATTCTTTTAGGATGAGTTCGACTGTTTTCACGTCGGTTACATCCAACGTCATCTGCATTCTCCAACATGTCCCTACTGGGTCCAAGTTAGAAAAGATGTCCTTTAAGTATCCTAACTTCCGCATCAGTGGGTCAAGAGCCAACGCATACAAGGGAGGCGAGAGGGGACTGGTTGTAATGCCTGGGTGGAAAAGACGATTCAGCACTCTGAACTTAAAAGGACCTGTCGCAAAGGAACAATTGGAACTGTAATCAACAGTGAACATTGGATATATGCGATCGTGTTCTATTGTCAAAAGCATGATACGTGAACCATAAGAAGTCACATGAAAATAGTAATGCCCAGATAGGTAATGATCTTGGACACCAACCACCTCTTATGGCTTGTGTCATATGTCAAAAAACTTGTAAGGTAATATCTGGACTTAAAAGACACATGCTAGTTCATAAAAACATTCCTTGAGAATCAGATTCCAAAAGAGCAAAGATATAGAAGAAACTTGAATAATATCTGTCACTTATGTTTTAAACACTGTCAGTCAACGGCTTGTCTAAAAGTCATCTAAGGGCTCATCAATGGAGTGGTTGTGTTGGGTGATGGAGTGTGGTGTGCATGATGTTGGTGGGATGGCCATCATCTCTCAAGATGGAACAATCATCATGTATGTATGTATATACATACATACATACGTATATGTGTGTGTGTGTGTGTGTGTGTGTGTGTGTGTGTGTGTGTGTGTGTGTGTAAAATTAATAGAGGTCGCAAAAGTGACGGAGGGTACTGACTAGCACCGGTTTTGCTAAAGATAAGAGTTAATCTAACTCAAAACCACAAATGCACTGTCTTAAGTGACTGATAAAGGGAAGTAAGTCCCCAGCGTACATAGCCGGATCGCGATTTTGGATTTTGACGTAAACCATATTAATCCTCATCCGCGGCTCTTAACGCCTAGGGTTAAACTCAACTACCTCTGTCAGTCTTATAAGAAAAACCGCTGAAAACGTGTGCTGATTTCCAGAATGGTAAAAGTGTAAACAAATTTAAAAGGGTGGCTTGTTAACAATCAGATCATAATGGCAAAATTAACAGAGGTCTCAGAAGTGATAGAAGGTATTCACTAGCACTGTTATTGCTAAAGATAAGAGTTAAACTCAAAGCCATAGGCGTTAGGAGCCGTTGATGAGGATTAAGATGGTCTACACCAAAATCCGAAATCGCGATCCGGCTATACACGCCGGGGACTTACCTCTCTTTGTCAGCCACTTAAGACAGTGAGTTTGTGGCTTTGAGTTAGTTTAACTCTTATCTTTAGCAAGTGCGGTGCTAGTCAGTGTGTTTTGTCAATTTTGTGGCCTCTGTTAATTTTGCCTCTAGGTTCGAATTGCTAATAAGCCACCTTTTTTAAGTTGATATATATATATATATATATATATAAGTGGTGTGGTGTGTGTGTGTGTGTGTGTGTGTGTGTGTGTGGTGTGTGTGTGTGTATGTGTGTGTGTGTGTGTGTGTGGAGGCGCAATGGCCCAGTTGTTAGGGCAGCGAATTCGCGGTTGTAGGATCACGGTTTCGATTCCCAGACCGGGCGTTGTGAGTGTTTATTGAGCGAAAACACCTAAAACTCCACGTGGCTTCGGCAGGGTGTAGTGGCGATCCCTGCTGTACTCTTTCACCACAACTTTCTCCCACTCTTTCTTCTGTTGGCCTGCTCGCTTATCCAGCGGGGTGGCGTCACTTGAAGGCGAAAACAATGCAAAGCGCATTGTGACCAGCGATGTGTAGCAACATCTGATAGCCTGGTCGGTCACGGTGATATATATATATATATATAAACATATAGAAAAGAGTGGTCTAGTTCCCTATAGATACAAGGCGACCACTTTCACTCCCCTCCCCTTCATTTCATTTACCGGTTTCTTTTTTCTCTTCCTTTTTCTCCTTCGTTTCTTCTTCAGTTTTTCCTTTTTTTTCTCTCTGTTCTCTTTTCTTTTCGGTCCTCTTTCCGTAGCTTTATCATTTTTCTTTTCGTTTACTTTGACACATTCTGCGCGAACTCAAGGTCGTTCCCTTCTGCGCATGCCCCAAGGTTGTTAACTTTTTTTCAATTTTACAATTTGTTCACAATTCTTTTCCATCGGTCAATCGTCCGGTTGAGTTAAATAGAACTATGGACGCACCTAAAATGCATTTCTGAAACAGCAACAGATCCATGATATACAAACAAGTAAATGTGTAAAGGCCGTTATTTATGCTTTTCCTTATATATTCATTGTAGGGTACTGCGAGTGAAGCTACTTTTGTTGCACTTTTGGCCGCCCGTACTGAAGCTATCCGACGTTATAAACTTCTTCATGGTTCTATGGAAGATTCCGATATAAACGGTCGCCTTGTTGCCTACTGCTCTGACCAGGTAAGAGTCCCGGGGTATTCCAACGTTTTCTCTTAAATTATTATCTGTTACTTAAGTGTATGTATGTGTGTGAATGTGAGTGAGTATGCGTGTGTGTGTGTGTGTGTGTGTATTTGTGTGTGTGTGTGTGTGTGTGTGTATGCGTGTGTCTGTGTGTGTCTATGTGTATGCGCGCGCGTTTGTGTACATGTGAATGTATGTGAGTGATATGAGTGTGAGAGTGTGTATGCTTGAATGTGTGTGTGAGGTGATGTACACATGCGAACACAATTACACACGTGTGTTTATGTGTGTATACATACACATATGCATATGTATGTATGTATGCATGTATGTATGTATGTACGTACGTATGTATGGCCTAGTGGTTAGGGTATTGCACTCATGATTGCGAGACTATGGTTTCAATTCCCGGATTGGGTGGTGCATTGTATTCTAGAGCAAAAGAGTTCATCTCATGCTGCTTTGCAATCGCTTCGACACTTGACCTATGCTTCGCCGTGCAATGTCCATTTGATGGAAGCAGTGAGTTCTAACATACAGCACGAACATTTGATCATTGTGAACAAATCATCCATAAAGCTTGTTCAGCAAAAAATTGCAGAATCGTTTTCTTCGGACTCGAGAGAGCACGATCAGTAATACCATTTTCAATGAGCTCTATTTTGTCTCAAAGAAACTTAAGAACTTCCGTGTCTTCGGTGCTAGGCTTCATCTGTCGCCGTTTTACGCTTGTATATACTCTCTACTCTTCTGTTTTACTCTTTTACTTGTTTCAGTCATTTGACTGTGGCCATGCTGGAGCACCGCCTTTAGTCGAGCAGATCGACTCCAGGATTTATTCTTTGTAAGCCTAGTACTTATTCTATCGGTCTCTTTTGCCGAACCGCTAAGTTACGGGGACGTAAACACACTAGCATCGGTTGTCAAGCGATGTGGGGGACAAACACAGACACACAAACATATACACACACATACATGTGTATATATATATATATATATATATATATATATATATATAATATATATATTATATATTATATATATATACATATATATATATATATACGATGGGCTTCTTTCTGTTTCCGTCTACCAAATCCACTCAGAAGGTTCTTTGGTCAGCCCGAGGCTATAGTAAAAGACACTTGCTCAAGGTGCCACGCAGTGGGACTGAACCCGGAACCATGTGGTTGGTAAACAAGCTACTTACCACACAGCCACTCCTACGCTTGTATATACATTATAAATGTTATACACATCATTGTTATTTTAAACTAATGCTGTTTCAAGTCCGTATATTGAAATATGCAATCATACATGTACGTGTGTGTGTGTGTGTGTGTGTGTGTGTGGTGTGTGTGTGTGTGCTTGTGTGTGTGTGTGTGGATATATAATCTGTATGGTATTTATTATTTAATTTAATTGTTAAATACTAAACCCTGATGCCATGTTTGCTTCAGCAGATATGATGCCATCTCCCCATTAACTCCATTCATTTCAGGCGCATTCATCTGTAGAGAAAGCAACTTTGATTGGTTTGGTGAAACTAAGACTTCTTCCTACTGATGATCACCTAAGTTTGAGAGGAAATACACTGGAAATGGCAGTGAAAAAAGATAAAGAAGCCGGTCTGATCCCATTTTTTGTAAGTAATCTGCCATTTTGTTTTCTATATGCCATGACAGAATTTATGGAGCTACTTGTCTCGTGTCTTGGTTTGAATTGTCCTGGACTGGTCAAATCAAGACAGGTTTGTTTCGTATGAATTGGTTAAATTCGCATTTAGAGTCATGTAAAGTGACGTATGTTGTCTTATACATATCTATACACTTATACACACCGTTAGACAGATGTACATCTATAGACATATATACACGTCCGTAGAAATATACGCATATATAAACATGTGCACATTTTAGACACGCCGGTGACACACACATGTGGTAAGAAGTTTACTTCCCAACTGCAAGGTCTCGGAGTCAGTCCCACTGTGTGGCACCATGGGCAAGCCTCTTCTACAGTAGCCTCGGTTCTACCAAAGCCTTGTGAGCAGATTTGGTAGACGGAAACTGAAAGAAGCCCAGTGTGTGTGTGCGCACGCGTGTGTTTGTGTGTGTGCGTGTGTGCGTGTGTGCGCGCGTGCGTGTGTGTGCGCGTGCGCGTGTGTCTATACACTTATGGATACATATACTGACATTCGTTTCTCGTTGCTTCGGGGTCGCAATACATCCACCTAAGAAGTTATAATGTGTAAACCCTATTTTACAGGCAGAAGAGATGATAGACCTGAGGCAAGAAAGTTCTTTGAATACATAGAATGTCTTATATTGTCTGCTTTTATTTGCGTTGTATGGTTCCTCATTCCATCACATTGGCGAATTATTAATTAACTATAAGCAAAGAGTTATTAATTAATTGTTAATGGTTTTTATGCAATATATATATATGAGATATTATCGGTTTCAAATTTTGGCACAATATCAGAAATTTCGGGGGAGGGGCTAAGTCGATGTAATCGACACCAGTATTCAGCTGGTACTTATTTTATTGACCACGAAGGATTAAAGGCAGAATCAAACCTCGGCGGAATTTGAACTCAGAATGTAAAGTCGGTGGAAATACCACTTACCATTTTGTGACGGAAGAGAATAACAGGGCCACTGACGGGATTTGACCTTGTGACTCTAGGTTACCGAACGGCCGTGTTACCGATTACATTATAGAGCTCCTCCAGTTTCCATCTCTTTAAATATAACATAATTTGTTTCCGCTATTTTTACCGTAAGTTGTTTTAAATAAAGATGTGATTTGTCCATTGAGCCGGTCTCGCGGTTATAGGGAAGTTTGTAATGTTTTATTAAAACTAAATCTAAAAAAAAAGAAGGTTAATGATGCTTTACTTAATTATTAAAGAGAAATTAATAACTGGATCGTGAGATTCATGTTTGAAATCCTGGAAAGAGATTCAAATGATCAATGGAACAGATAAGGCCAGAAGTGACCAACCATCGGACCTCGAACAACGAATTTTTAAAAATTAATTTTTATTTCTATTTTAATGACTATCATAATCTGCAAAGTGTTTTTCTCATTATATATGCATTAGCTATGTAATAATTAAATGATACGTTAAACACTTCACTGTGTTTTGCTATGCACGTGATCTCTCCGGTCCGTGGGAAAATTGTCTTCTGTCTTCTGTGAAACCAGTCCGCGGTGCAAAAAAAAAAAAACGTTTGGGGACCGCTAGATTAAGTGACTACACAAGACATCTTTCGTTGGTTCCTTTTTCAATGTCAATAGGGAGATTTTCTTGCAAGATTTAATTGCTATATTGAACATACATAAACACCCCGCCGTTATTTCACGTACACCTTAACTTAAAGTCTACATGCAGTTCGTTGGGAGTGAAGTTGTTGCTGCATTGAATAGATGTAATAAATGGATTGAAACTTTCTTATTATATCATACAATTTCTATTTAAAATCTATATAAATATATTATGCAGTTTCTTAGAGGAGATTCACCTCTTACATCGAGTAGCTATTGTTTACAGCACACAAGCTTCCTCGTTCGTTCATTCGGTTGCTATTTTAAAGAACCATAGACTTCAAGGATGTAAAACCACATCACCTTAAATGGTTTATGTTTTTGAAATTTTAAATGTAAGCCTGACAAACAGCTACATCACTCCATCTTGGTTTTATATAAGTTAAATAATGTAAAAATATGTGACACCCATTCGCTTTGTTTTACTTTAATATTTTGGCTTTTTATTTCAGGTGTGCGGCACTTTGGGAACCACTGGAGCTTGTGCGTTTGATAACCTTCCCGAGCTGGGAGCCGTCTGTAAGTGAAATATATAACAGATCTAATAATATTTATGCCATGTAAGGCGAAAACCTAGCAGAATCGTCAGGACGCCACAGACGAAATGCTTAGCGGCGTTTCGTCTGTCTTTACGATCTAAGTTCAAATCCCGCTGAGTCAACTTTGCCTTTCACCCTTTCGGGGTCGATATAAAAAGTACCTGTTGTGTACTGGGGTCAATGTAATCGACTTACTCCTTCCCTAAAATTTCTGGCCTTGTGCCAAAATTTGAAACCATTGTTATTATTATATCTTATTTTTGCAAATCTCAGACACTTCGACGTTAAACGATCGGGACATTTCAGTTTGGGAGCAGTCAACAACAAATTGACAAAGATCCCTGCTTCCTCTCTTCTGCCTTACATAGACAAGATTTTTTTTTTTAATTCTCGTTTTAACGAGAAATGTTGACATTTGCATGATCTGTGACCTTACAGCAATTTTGATTCTGTTTACAGTCTTCGAAACTGTCCGATATGCATTCCAGTGCTGTGGTCAGCACTACAATCACTAAAACAATCTTCATTTTCCACTACTTTCCAGCCTCCTCCTTCAGTGATTTATACTTCTCCATCTTTTCATGCTCTTTATCTTTTACTTTACTCTCTCCTGGAATAGAGATATCGATAATTTGGGCCTCTTTCTTTCTTCTTGACGACTATAACCATCTGGCTTTACTGCTTCAGTCATGCCATCATATTGAATGGTGAAGTCCAACAAAAGCTTAAATTTGTCAACCTTTAACACCCATCCTGGTTTCTGCTCGTAGCATTTAGCTGCTTTGACAAATCCAGACTTCTCAGATATCATCCGGTGAATATCTCTGGTAACGTTATCGTGTCGTCCTTTTGAACTGTCGCTGTGCTATCTTAGCACATTCGCTTAAAGATGGCTGACCGTTTTTACTTTTGCTCCAAATGCTCTACATAATGGCAATTCTTTCGTTTTGTCAACATAATGTTTAGTGTAGTCAGTTATGAGAGTCTGCTTCTGAGCACTGCATACCAGAGTCTCAGTGCATCCTTTCAGATCATCATTTCTAAGACATTGTTATCATCATCATCATCATCACCACTATCATCACCACCACCACCATCATCATCATCATCACCGTCATCGTCGTCGTCGTTGTTCTTGTTCTTGTTGCTGGTGTTGTTGTTGTTGTTGTTGTTGTTTTTGTTGTTGTTGTTGTCACATTTTAACAGGAAACCTCCTCTTCAATCCAAGGTGTTGCCGAATCAATATGGATGCACGTGGATGCTGCCTATGCCGGAACGGCCTTTATCTGTCCCGAGTTTCGAAAGTTTATGGTTGGCATCGAACACGCCCATTCTTTGGCTTTCAATGCCTCCAAGTGGATGATGGTGAACTTTGAATGCACAGCAATGTGGTAGGTCGATTATATAAACTTACCTCACTCTCTCTCTCTCTCTCTCTCTCTCTCTCTCTTTCTCTCCATCTCTTTGTCTGTCTGTCTCATCCTCCTCTCTCTCTCTCACTCACTCTCTCTCTCTCCATCTTTTTGTCTGTTTGTCTGTGAGCTGCTCATCCACTCTCTCCATTTCTCAGTCTGTCTGTCTGCCTCTCACCCTGTCTCTCTTTCTCGCTCTCTCTCTATCTCTCCCCATCTCTCTCTATCTCGCCTTTCCTCAACCAGTCCTCACTTTCTCTCTCTTTCTCCCCTTCTGTTTCTGTCTGTCTCTCTTTCTTTTTCAAGCTCTCTCTCTCTATCTATCTGTCTGACTGTCTGTCTTTATCTCTTCCCACCCCTCTCTCATTATCTCTTTCGCTTCCAGCCTTTGGTACCTATTTGTAGTTAAGTCCACTGTGCCTTCCTAAGTCCACTGTGCCTTCCTAAGTCCACTGTGCCTTCCTATTTGTTTTCATCTCGATCGAGGACCGTGCCTCCATTATCGTATATACTTCACATCTCATGAATTATACTTCAACAAAATACATATTTACAGCCGAACGAACTGTGATTATAGAAGGGACATAATTATAGTTTAATGAACTGTACGTACCATACAATGCATGTAGGCATTTTACTGTACACGCACACACACACACACCACACACACACACACACACACACACACACACACACACACACATACACATATAGTTCAAATCTACAGAAAACAAAAGACGAAGACAGGTGTAGGAACAACAAGCAAATGTATTAGTTTAACGCTCGGGAAGAATGGAGTAGTACTTCACGTTGCCAGTCTACGCTCTTCGACAGAAAGGATTAAGAATGGAAAAAATGGAGAGAGAATGGGAAAAACGGAAGGAGAAAAAATGTGCTGAGTTCAACGGTCCAACAATGGAGATGAGTAGAAAAAAGAAGCTGAATGAAAGGGAGATGATGATGATGATGATGATGATGATGATGATGATATAAAAATAATAATGATAATAATAATAATAATAATAATAATAATAATAATAATAATAATAATAATAATAATAACAATAATAATAACGGTAACAGTGACCCCCCCCCCAACGAACTAAGGTGCGCAAAATTATGTTGATCTGGAAGTTGTCATTGTTGTTGTTTAACTCAAAGTCAGCTCTGACTGAGCAGATTTATGATAAAAAATATTCCAGGCAAGATAGTCCCATTTTTTGCACATCTAGAACACCATTCTTTAATGTGTCCCCTTTTTAAAGACAGCAAATATACACATACATACATATGTGTATGTGTGTGTGTGTATGTGTGTGTGTGTGTGTGTGTGTGTGTGTATTTATGCAGCTGAGGATTGCTCTGCATTTAAATTCATATAATGGTTGCATTGTTTCAATAAATGGAGTCGCTTGAAACGTTATCCTGTTGCTTATTTTGACTTTCATAATATATATATATATATATATATATATATTATGTATGTATGATTCAAAATGTGACCGCGTGTGTATCGTTGGCGATTTTTCCCCCGTCTTCCCTTCCTTGGATCTTTCCTTTTCCTATGTTTCTGACGAAGAGCTCTGCTCGAAACGTTAAATCCTCCTTCTTTCCTGAGCGTCCAATAATACTATACTTGTTCCACGTCCTCGCGTTGTAGTGTTTTCCTTTTTTTTCATGTTTGGATTAACTATATATATATATATATATATATATATATATATATATATATATATATATATATATATATATATATATATATATATATGAACTGTAGGTTAGATAAAATATGTTGACATATTTTAACTCCTAAAGCAAAATTCACTGCAGACAGCGAAAAGAAAAATTCTCTGTTATGGTAATAGGTGTAAAAACAGTATAATCTTCCCAATGCTTGCCTCTAGCGGATTCCAAGATGGACGTTTGTTGCTCCTTAACCTTTCTCAGTGGGAAATACCGAAGAGAGATGACCCTGGGTAAATTCAAGCCATAGTTGAAATAAAAAAACAGTTCTCAGATATATGTGTGTACGTGTGTGTGCGTTCGTGCGTACGTGAGTGTGTGTGTGAGTGTGTGTGAGTATATGCGTGCGTGTGTAAATGTTAACCTAGAATCTTCGCTGGTAAGAATAAAGTCCCCAAAATGACAAAAGGGAGTTGCTTTGGTCCAATAGTAGAACATTTGTAATATTTACAAAAAGTGAGTTCTAGTCCCATTTGCAGCCTTCTGCTTTTTTATTTTATTTTAATTCAAAGCGTTTTTAACCCAGCATTTAGGCGCTATCATTTATAGCTTTATCTGCTTCAAGTTCCACCGTCTCCCAACAGAATTATTTCACGTGTTCTAGAAGCTTCCAAATTCTTATGACGTAAACAGCATATAATACTCATTGGTAAAAATAAAGTTTTTCAAATGGTCGGTGAAAGTACGAGGAAAGACAAATTCAACCAGGGATCGAACTTTCATTGCTGTATTAGATGACGTGTTCTGTCTACCACATATAAGTATAATAGCATATTACAGCGTGAAACAAGCTTTTGTTCTTTTGATTAAAATAGTTATAACTGTATTTGTTGTTGCCGTTGTTGTTGTTGTTGTAAGTATAGAGAGGTGATAAAATGGTATGGAGTTTTCTATTGCTTCCAATAAACATGGCTGACGATAATTATTGCTGCATCATAAATCATCTGTGTGTCGCACATGCGTAGGTAGTCGTATTGTTTCCGGCATTATACACATCAAACCGGAAATTCATGGATTCACCTTTAGCTAGACGTGTGTGTGTATGAGTGTGCGGGAAGGAGTGTAACTGTAAAAGTGTGCCGGAATGCCTACATATAAATATGTATGTACGTATGTATGTATGTATGTATGTATGTATGTATGTATGTATTATGTATGTATGTATGTATGTATGTATGTATTTATGTATGTATGTATGTATGTATGTGTGTGAGCATGTGTATATGTGTTAGTCTATGTGTGTTAGGGAATATCCGAGTATGTTTGTGAGTTATTAGTATAGAGTTGTGTAAATGTACCTGCATGGGTTGGAGGTAATTGTGTGTGTCTGTGTGTGTGTGTGTGTGTGTGTGTGTGTGTTGTGTGTGTGTGTGTGTGTGTGTGTACGCCTGCATGGATGTATGTGTATGTATGTGTGTGTCTGTGTCCGCGTATTTGTTTTCGTGTGAAGTTGGAGTGAAAGGATCTTTCAACTGCAACAGCAAAATGTACAAAAACAAAAAACAAGGATAATGATCGCAACACAATAAGTGGTGGTGGTGGCGATGGTGGCGGTGGTGGTGGCCGCCGCCGTCGTCGTCGTCGTCGTAGTAACAATGGTAGTAGCAATGGTGGCAGTTGTGGTGATATTGGCAAATGTTTATAATTGTAATGGTGAGTGGAGGAGTAGGGGAAATAAAAGTGTGACAGTGGTGTCGGCGGTCGTGGTGGCCATCGTAGCGATGATGATGATGATGATGATGGTGTTTGTGGTAGAAGCAAAAATCCCGGTTGCCATGGTGGTGCTAACCCAGCCAGTGGCAGTTGTGGTGGTCGTAATGGTGGTGATGATGGTCGCAGTCCAATGACTGACGCAAGTAAGAAGTAACAGATGAAAGACGCATGCGTAAATGAAGAGTGTCGGTGAATATGAAAACATTATTGGGCGGCGAATTGGCAGAAACGTCAGCACGCCGGGTGGAATGCTTAACGGCATTTCACCCGTCTCCATGTTCTGAGTTCAAATTCCGCCCGGGTCGACTTCGCCTTTCATCCTTTCGGGGTCGATAAATTAAATACCAGTTGCGTATTTCGGGCCTTGTGCCTATAGTAGAAAAGAATATGAATGCATTATACGCACCTACGCACTACGAAGTCCCGAAAAAAGCGGGTTTAACGATACGATAAAATACATCCGTCAACAAGGAACCTCTAATACTAAGGACAAAACGCACGCACACACACACACACACACACACACCACATAACAGAGCTACCACAACATTAGTGATAAGGGAATCTCAGCCACATCAAGTTCAATTCACTTTGTATTCCACTGTTTTGACGGGAAAAGTCAAGTTGGCCATGTTCGGAATGTCTTTCTTTCACCATAGTTCTTGCTCAAAGAAGTGGTCCAACAGCAGCAACGCCAATGCAGTTCTACCATTACATTGACCACCGCTACACTGTCGTCACACTACAACCAAGACACACCACCACATCCACCACCACTATGCCGTAACCGCAACTACATCATCACACCACACCACACCACCATCACCACCATCACCATCACCACCATCACCACAATCATCACCACCACCACTACCATCACCATCACCATTACCACTGCCACCATCACCACCATCACCACCTCCACCATCACCATCACTAACATCACCATTGCCACCACTATCACCATCACCACAACCACCATCACCATTACCACCATCACCACCACCACCATCACCATCACCACCACCATCACCACCACCACCATGACCACTACCATCACCACCACCATCACCACCATCACCATCATCACCATCATCACCATCACCATCACCACCACCACCACCATCACCGCCATCACCACCATCACCATTACCACCACCACCACCACCGCCACCATCGCCACCACCACCACCACCGTTACCATCGCCACCACCACCACCACCACCACCACCACGACCGCCATCACCACCATCACCATCACCACCACCACCACCACGACCGCCATCACCACCACCACCATCACCACCATCACCACCACCATCACCATCACCATCACCACCACCACCATCACCACCACCATCACCTCCATCACCACCACTACCATCACCATTACCACCACCACCACCACCATCACCATCATCATCAACACCGCCACCACCACCACCATCACCACCATCACCACCTCCACCATCATCATTACCACCACCACGATCAACACCACCACCACCATCACCATCAGCACCACCACCATCACCATCCATGCCTCCACAACCATCACAACATAATTACAATAAGCAAGGTCTTCTATTTCTCCAGGATCAAAGACAGCACTTCCCTACATCGAACATTTAATGTTGATCCATTGTATTTGAAGCACGAAAATTCGGGTAAGTTCGTTTTGTTGTTATTGCTGTTGTTGTTGTTGTTATCTATATTGTTGTTATTGTTATCTATATTGTTGCTGTTCTTACTTATGCTGTTATTGTTGCTGATGATGATGACGATGATGATAATGATGATGATAAGGGCGGCGAGATGGCAGAATCGTTAGCACGCCGGGCGAAATGCTCAGCGGTATTTTGGCTGCCGCTGCGTTCTGAGTTCAAATTCCGCCGAGGTCGACTTTGCCTTTCATCCTTTCGGGGTCCATTAAATAAGTACCAGTTACGCACTGGTGTCGATATAATCGACTTAATCCCTTTGCCTGTCCTTGTTTGTCCCCTCTGTGTTTAGCCCCTTGAGGGTAGTAAAGAAATAGGTATTATCGCCATTGTCAGTGTTGCCAGTAAAGTCATTATTGTTGTTGTTGTTGTTGTGGCTCCAGAATTCAGGTCAATGAGGTCAAATTGCTCAACAGATGACCAACACATTTAGGTGTTTACATGAGTTCAGTATTTACGGCGAGAACAAATTCCAAATTAATCAAATTGTGAAAGGGATTGTTAAGTGCATTTATAATGTGACTGACCTAATATATTTTGGAGATAAAGCAGTGATGCATGCACGCTTACATGTATGCACGTATCTGTATATACAAGTATGTGTACGTGTGTGTGTGTATGTGTGTGTGTGTACCATAAAATCAAACCAAGTAATTTTGGATATACTTAATACACGCGTTTCACATCATTGCGCAATAGATAAAAAGGAATTCATGTTACACAACATCTTCCTCAGCAAAGACGTTTTGATATGTGTAAGAAATTAATTTCCTTTTATATATTATGCAATGATCTGAAACGCGCGAATTAAATGCAGCCAAAATATATCAAGCTAGCCAGTCCTTACGACATTTACACGAATACACTAACAAGAATGTTGTTCTTTTCGACTCAAGCTGGTAACCTACATCGCTCCCAAGCATAACACTATATAAACATACATACATAAATACATACATATATATATATATATATATATATATATATATATATATATATATATATATATATATATATATATAGTAAATATAATTAATATAATATATGCTTGAGCTTATAAGCTTTCACCGTATATTGACAATAGAAAATAATTTAATATTGAATATATTTAATGTGTGTGTGGGTGTGTTTTGCGGTGTGTGTGTGTGTGTATATATATATATTATATTTGGCTATATTATATGTCTATATCTCCCTGTAGAGGCAAGCGTCTACAGAAATTGCATAAACTATATGCATTTTGAGATATATATATATATATATATATATATATATATATATATATATATAATATATATATATATATATATATATATATATATGGTGCATATATGCTAATGTCTATATTCAGATACTTATAATAGCAGTGCTAGAAACATATACAATACTGCGATAGATAATCTGTAGTAAAATAATCTTTGTATGAAGCTAATCCTTTTTAAAATTTCTTAAAAGAAAGCTTGTAACACCAATTATAACTTTGACGTCTCCCTCTTCTCTCTCTCTCTCTCTCTCTCTCTCTCTCTCTCTCTCTCTCTCTCTCTCTCTCTAACATACATTCTGTTATAAACTGAGCTAGTATTAATCTCTAAACATTCTTTTGTGAACCCTAAAATAGCAAAATATAATTCTATATATAAAAGAATCTTCATAAGTCTGCGAAGAAGAAGAAACTTCCACCAAAGCAAATGGTGACCTGAGTATGGCACATCTGCCGCATGAACCCCCATAGAAGTTTACTTCTTCACATACATACCTGACTGAACGCACACAATAAGAATATTTCCTTATCAAACAAGAAAAACTGTCTCTGCCATTCCTTCCTCGTTACCCATGCCCTACATTTAAATATATAGTTTCGTCCTATTCTTTTCGATCACCCCTTTCCATGAAAGGAGGTGGTTTGCAATAATACACTTACCTTGCTGAAGGAAAACCGCAGACGGATCTGATGAAGGAGAGTAAGATAAACTTTGAAGTCACTGTCAACCTTTTCCTTCGAAGAATTAATAAATTTGTACTTTACTAAAGTGTATCAAGTGATAAATATTTAGACAGACAAACAGCTTGCTAGCTTGCTAGCTAGCTAGATAGATAGATAGATAGATAGATAGATAGATAGATAGATAGATAGATAGATAGATAGATAGATAGATAGATTGATAGATAGATAGATAGATAGATAGATAGATAGATAGATAGATAGATAGATAGATTGATAGATAGATAGATAGATAGATAGATAGATAGATAGATAGATAGATAGATAGATAGATAGATAGATAAAGAGAGAAAGCGATAGATAGATAGATAGATAGATAGACAGACAGACAGACAGACAGACAGACAGACAGACAGACAGATAGATAGATAGATAGATAGATAGATAGATAGATAGATAGATAGATAGATAGATAGATAGATAGATAGATATGTATGTATTATTTCCCTTCTCAACTTATCAATCTATTTCTTTCTTGTCTTCCATTTCACAGGAGCAGCCATTGATTACATGGTAAGTAGAACTTGTTCTTGCTTCATTTAGTCTTAAAATCTGACCATTACGAGTGTCATGGTTGTCTGCGTGATCTTTCTTTATCAGAAATGTTCAGTGTCTTGTCCTCCAGTTTAAATTAGTTCGATATAGATGTCATCAGGTTAACTACTTGTAATTAAGTAGGTGACAGTTATATCGAATTGTGTATTGGTTAGTGGTTCTCAGCGGGGGTTGATATGGACCTAGGGGGCTCCATATAAAATTTTGTTGTTAAAATTTATCTGCAATAAAATACCTATACTTCTCCAATACACAAAATATTTTAATTTTGTAATTCGTAATAACATTTAATTTTTAAAATATGATTTTTTAAACTTCAAATTTAAACATCATATGTTTCTCAGATAGACCCTCATGGTCTATCTGACTAAAATAGGGATCGATGGGTCTATAGGCAAAAAATAAATGGTTGGTCGATGTACTCTGGACGGGTCGGCCATGGCAATGAGATTGAAAAAGAATGAGAGGAGGTGATAGGGCGTGTTGCCGACGAGTATGACACAGGTTACAGAAAACAACCGTTGGCTGAGATAATCGGCTACTCTGTCTGTCTGAATCCCTCCAAACTGATCTTTTATGGGATTCGGTTGGCTCCTGTGACTAGTTGCTATGGAGCCGCTCTGGTTGGCCAGGTTTTAGCTTACTTTGTCCAATGCAAAGATCCGAGGCGAAATTGTTGGATCTATCCATCCTTTTTTCTGCAAATTCATTCGAGAAATGAATTCAGCGAATTGAATGAAATGTTGCCAATTTTAGACTGGAATTGTTATTGGAATAGTTGATAAGTATGGATGCAGATTTGACTGCCTTTAAAGACAGAAACAAACTATGGAAACTTTGCGATGCCAAAATCACTAAAAGTGTAAAGTAATCAGAATCTTGGGGTTAGTAGCCCGCGCTCTTAACCACTACGCCATATACCCACGGTCATATGGCGTAGTGGTTAAGAGCGCGGGTTACTAACCCCAAGATTCTGAGTTCGATTCCAAGCAGTGACCTGAACAATAACAACAACAGCAACACAACAACAACAACAACAACAACAACACTAATAACAATAATAATAATAATAATAATAATAATAATAATAATAATAATAATAATAATAATAATAATATCGAAAAATACCTTAGGAATGAGAACCCAGGTTCGAAATTTCCTTAAGACACCTGAAGAAGGCTGGAGGGAATATCAGCCGAAACGTTGTGGGAACAACAAACAAGATGAAGACAAATATCCGTCAAATGGAAATAATGTAAATAATGTACCTAATTCCTCATTCTCTTAAATATAGAACTGAAAGTGTAAACATGTAAAACTAAGTGAATAAAATAATATTGCAAAATTCTTGTTCTTTTTGGGTACCTCTTCGTGTATGACATCCATAGAAAAAGATATCATTTCACTCGCCGCCGTCCTGATTGTCACCATCTATATCATTCATTGATATTTCATACACATTCGCATTTGATAGGATAGTTTCAAAAAACTAAAATATTTATTATTGCAATTGAATAGAAAAGGATAAATATGTTTTGTTTCAGCGATCCCCAGTTAGGACTTTTCGAAAAATTTATCATAATTTCCAAGATAATTCACTTATGAAGAAAATTTTAATTCTCTATATTATTTTAATTCCTAAGACACCTGGCAAAGCCAAAAAATATGAATAAAAAGATTTGGCAGTTAATGGGTTAAAATATCTCCACAGACTTCGGTGCTAAAACAGGTGTAAATTGCTCAATCAGTTATTAACTGTTGAATGTCCCCTTCCCATTGTCCTTTTAATTGGGTGACATTGGTTGGAGAATGGAGAGTGGGGTCAGTCGACTAAACTGACCCCAGTCTATCTCATTTGTCCCTTTATGATCTCATCCGCAATCCACTATAGCCGTGGTTATACCTGGTTCCGTTCCATCACTAACAGGAAGAGAGAAAAAGCTGCTCTTCGTTCGGACGTCAATCTATCACAACGGATAAACTTGGTTGCGAAAAGAAATTAAACCAAGCTGTGTAAAATTAACGAAGGCACTAATTGCAGAAGTGAATTACAGTGAACTACTACAGTATCACGTGATAGGCGGAGTGACAATGTGTATGGATATCTCTCAGTGCAGGCGACAAGACACGACTTCTTGCCTTGTTGACTAGTTATCTTCTACTCTAACAACGCTTTCACCCCAGTATATACCCAGTTCGTATTTTATCAAGAGCTGTTGGTACCTAAATAGGGTCAATTGATTTAATTCAGGAATTCAACTTGTGTTGCAGTGAATAACATTCTTCTTGTTGAATGTTTCACTCTTTTCAGAAATATTTATTCCTCATATTGGTTGTAGGAGGACATTTTGACACAAGGTTATTCAGAGTTAGATAGAACTAGCGTAGTATTGTTGATTTAATATATGACTCTTACTGTTTTAGCTATCACGACCATATTTAAACACAGCACATAAAGAGATACTTCAAGGCATTTAGTCCAACAACACTTTACCATTTCTCCTACCTACCGTCTTTTCGAATCTCATTGAAGAAAAGTTCTTAGCTACATTATACATTAAAAAGGTACACTGCAGCTTAAATTGAACGTGTCTCTTTTAATACTGACATGTTCCAACATGTTGACTTAACTTCATTCTAGCTTCAGAGAAAACAATAATGAAGAAGAAATGAACGTATCAGAAGAAATGAAAGAAAGAACGGAGAAAACGACGTAAAGAACCGCAAACAAAGCAAAATCTGCATTATTGTTTTGTGAAAAAAAAATCCTTTTTTCCTGTTGAAAGACAGATAACGATAAGAAAGAAGGTTCGCCATTTGCAATAGAGATAAGCAGAATGGCGACATTAGCAACCGATGCAACATTTACAAGAATATATCGAGTCGTACAACGTCCTTTACAAACTATAAATTCCCAGTCGGAAGGAAAGTATTATAGCTTTAATTTTCAGACAATTGAAAAGCGGAAATGTAAATAAGAACAGAGAAATGTCATAAATAATTTTCTCCGATACCAGTTGTGAATATCAACGAAGCCACCGCTAGCTTGTCGTTAGGTTCTTTCTGCTTCTCTTTTTTTTTTCCTCTCCGTCTTTTACCCAACCAACCAGCATTTGATGAGTTCACTCATACAATACGGTGCTACTTAATAAAAATGAGGTAAAGTTTGTTTCCATTCTTACTTAGAATGACGACTACTACTACTACTACTACTACTACTACTACTACTACTACTACTACTACTACTACTAATACTTCTGCTGATGCTGCTGTTACTGCTGTTGCTGCTGCCATCACTACTATTATCGCTACTACTGTTGGTACTGCAAATGATAATAATGATGATGATGATTTTTGTTATTTGCCCTCAGGATGAAGGATGAAGAGGACATTACAAAGACAGACGTCAAGTGTTGGGGCTTATATATAATGAAATTATAAATATATATATATATACACACACACACACACCACAACAACACACACACACACACACACATATATATATATACATACATACTACACACATATATATAATATATATAATATATATATATACACACAACACACACATACACACAACACACACACACACACACACACATATATATATAATACTACATACATACACATATATATATATATATATATATATATTATATATATATATATAATATATCAGGTCATGCCATAAGTTCTGTCCGAATTTTGAATAAAGAAAACAAGTGATCAAATTTCGTTTTTGGATTTGGTTTGCAAGATTCTTTATGTGAGTTCGTGTATTGTTGCATATTCTCTTGTGTCTGGGGAGAGTCATTTTCTTTTTGTGCCTTATAATTTAACACTCACTGGTAAAATTTTCACTTTTTTCTTAATTTTATTTTCCTGGAATTTTCGTTGCGTCTTGCAACCTTTTCAGTAGTCTTGACTCAGAGTCAAGATTATTGAATTATAAGGCACAAAAAGAAAATGACTCTCCCCAGACACAACAGAAGTGATCAAATGTTATATTTAATTGAAATTTAATCATCAATGTACTTTTCCTGATTATCTATGAATTCCTTCCATCTATTTGCAAGCTTTTTAATCCCATCATTGTAAAACTCTTTTGGTTTCAAAGCGAAGAACTCTGAAATGTTAGGTAGATGTAAGGTAGATGAGGAATTTCTTTCCAACCAAGCTCTTCGATCTTCTGTGGTGTGATCTTTGCAGAGTGGGGTCGCGCATTTTCCTGATGAAACATCACTCTTTTTCGATTCGCTAAAGCGGGTCTTTTTTTTCTTCAAAGCTTGGTTCAAACGCTCTAATTGCTGACAGTAGACTTGATCATTGATTGTTGCATCAGGTGGTAACAATTCAAAATGAATTACTCTTTGCAATCCCACCAGATAGGAAGAAGAACCTTTTTCCCATGAAGTTCCCTTCTTTGTTGTGGTTGAGCTCTTTTCCTTAACATTTCGATAGAAGATCCATTTTTCCTCACCAGTCACAAGTCTATCCAAAAAAGGGTGAAATGAGTTCGCGAAAATGGAAAGGAGAGCAGATGTCAACTTGGGATTTGCGGTTGCTTTCGGACATTTCATGAGGCACCCATTTTCCAAGTTTAGGAACCTCTCCAAGTTGTCGAGATGACGATGAACAGTTGTATGGTTTGAACTAAGCTTTATTGCCGATTCTTCAACTGATAATGCGGGATTTTCTTCAAGGATTGCCTCAAGGAGCTTATCATCGAACTCAACTGGACGTCCTGTTCGATCTTTATCTTCAAGGCTGAAATCTCCACTTCTGAATTTTGCAAGCCATTTTCTGCAAGTTCTTTCATTCAAGCAATCTTTCTCATAAACTGAGTGTATGTTTCGAGTCGCTTCGCCTGCAGAGTTTCGTTTTTTGTACTCATAAAGCATTATGTGCCTTAAATACTCCTTGGATACTTCCATGTTAGAAAGGGTTTTAATCAAAGAAATTTTAATTCTATTATTCTGTAAAATAATATTTAATCAGTTTAAATGTACACAAATGCATATAAATAATTTCTAATTCCATTAGACATTCTAAAACACTATTGAATTTCATTCAATTTTAAAAAAGGTAAAATCGGAATGAACTTATGGGATGACATGATATATATAAGGTCTGAAGGCGTGTGGTTTAGGGGTTAGGGTATTTGGCTTGCGATCGTAGGGTCGTGAGTTCGATTCCCGGCAGCGCGTTGTGTCCTTCAGCTTGCAAAAATGAGTAGTACCTGTATTTCAAAGGGTCAGCCTTGTCACACTCTGTGTCACGCTGAATCTCCCTCAGAAGTATGTGAAGGGGTACGTGTGTCTGTGGAGGGCTCAGCCACTTTTGCATTAATCTCATGCGCAAGCTGTTCCGTTGATTGGATCAACTGGAACCCTCATCGTCGTAAGCGACGGAGTGCCAGATATATAAGGGTAAGATCCGAGGATCCAAGTGTAGGAAGCTAGTAAGCTTCAAGCAGTCTGTGGCAGGCATAGAAAACAAAATACGGATTGTGTCGAAGATTATGCACTTTTTCCCATATCGAAGTTACGAAGAAATTCGGTTAGCTGAAGATTTCTGTATAGCTCAGAGTTAGCAACTCGAGTTGCTACGAATGCGAATAAAAATTCTAATTGAGGGAGTAGAAGAGGTAGAATTCAGGCCTCATGTGTTTCCTAGCTAGCTGATACTCTCATGTAACAATTACTCAATCAGGGGTACTCAGCTAGCTGCTCATTAGGCAGGAAGATACCTTAATTATATAAAGGTCGCATTGTCTTTTGGGAATCCCAAGTCAACACATGATTAATGTATCCTCGGCCCGATGAGAAGCTGCGACTCTTGGTTGAGTAATTATTACATCAGAGGGTTTGTCAGCAAAGAAACATATGTCAACTCTTCTTTTCTTTTTCTTTTTTTTTTTTCTCCTTTCTTTTTTCTTACGGGTCACCATGCTTGACTGCTGAATCCACAAGTTTCTGTTTTTTACTCTCTCTCTGTTTATTTTCTTTTGTTCCTCTCTGTTGAGGAGCTTAGGCTCGAAACGTAAAAGACTTTTTCACTTTCCCGAGCGTCAAACTAATACACCTGTCTTCGTCTTTTGTTTTTTTGTAAATTCTAACTATATATATATATATATATAAACACACACACACACACACACACACACACACACACACACACACACACACACGAAGTTTTGTCAGTGAACAGGTCGCGGTTTGAAAGCGACAAAAATATTTTGACACAAATTAAATTGAAATGTTGAAGTGAATCTAACGGGCTTTTTTCTCTTTTGTGTGTGTGTGGAGAGAGAGAGAGAGAGAGAGAGAGAGAGAGAGAGAGAGAGAGAGAGAGAGAGAGAGAGAGAGAGAAATGTACAGAGTATACAATAAAACTAAAAAGGGAGCATACACCGTACAGAATAGTAAAAAAAAGTGCGAGCATGATAGTGATGATGTCCTCTTGCTAAAGGAGGGCCTGTAGGCATAATCGAAAAACCTCTCCTTCCAAGACTTCCCTTAACACCAAGGGCAAGTGCCCTTTCCAATCTCTGTTCCCCGACTCATAAAGGCGAGCAGCCCTAACGGACCGAGCGCGCGACGCGAAACGTTTCCTATAGGTGGCCGTTTACTTTGACCACCGAGCAGGTGCCGTTGTGCATTGCAGGCATCAAAGTGCTTAAAGGGAGTCCGAAATCGACTGCTTTCAGGACGGTTTCCAGGTAGCGATGTGCGACTATAGTGGTCTTGAAGGAGGGCAATGTGTGTGTGTGTGCTTGTTTGTGTGTGTGGGGGGGTGTAATGAATATAGTGACGTATGTACGTTTTTAAAATCTGTGAAGCCACTGTACTTAGTCCAGCCGAACTCCCTTTAATAACGCATAGTGTTTAAAAACACAACATAACTCAAAGCTAAGTGAAACGAAATCAAGCTGGAAGTGGAAGAATGTGACAGATATCGATATTTCACGGCCACTTCCACTCTCAAAACCATTCACAGATCCACCTCCGAAACGGCTTGCCGCGGCCGAATAGAGGTTTGTATACAAATAGTGTAAATACTTTTTGCCAGTGTATAAATCGAATTTATACACATACATACATACATACATACATACATACATACATACATACATACATACATACATACACACATACATTCATACATACACACATACGTAAATACATAAATGTGTGTGTGAGTGTGTGTGAGTGTGTGTTGTGTGTGTGTGTGTGTATGTGTGTGTGTATGTGTGTGTGTGTGTGTGTGTGTGTGTTAGTCCTTTTGTCCAAAGTAAGCCAATAAAATTTCATATTCCTGATGAATTGTTAAATATCAATAAAAAAAGAAGTTCGATCCCTATTGCAAGCTTATGAAGAAAGCTGTCGTGGGACTAATTTTACAATAAGATCAAATGTTAGATATGGATATGAGTCGTGTGTTTATATCTATCCACCCAACTCCCTTATATGTGATAAACTATATCAACTAAAGCAATATCTATTTATATTTATGATATAGTCGTTCATCTTTATTCTCTCTCTCCTCTCTCTCTCTCTCTCTCTCTCTCTCCGTCTATCTTTCTTTCTCTTTTGTGTGTGTGGCCAGAAGAGCAATACAACAGTAGATGTACTACTATACGTCGTCTGCTTTCTCCATTCTGCTTCA
>NC_043010.1:19396479-19408979 GCF_006345805.1 Octopus sinensis
ACCCTCAACCTAGTCCTAAGCCAATTCCGGCGCATGTTGAACTCACAGCAAAATAGAGTATGGTAGAAATCTGTACTATAACGGAGAAAGCTGTTTATTAATTAGTTATGATTGTGTAACTTTTTACTAACAGAAAGTGATTATTAACGTCTGCACTGTGTAGAAAACTCGTTAAAAATTTAACTTTAACCTTTTTTTAATTAAAATGTGTTTTTTTTTTAAAAAAAGCTCCTATTATTCAAGATTTCAACTGCGTGATTCAATTCTAATTCATTGCGAGAATTTGAATTGAATTTTAACTTCTTACTCCCTTCACCTCTCTCTCTCTCTATCTATCTATCTATCTATCTATCTATCTCTATCTATCTATCTATCGATCTATATATATATATATATATATATATATATATATATATCTTTCAGTATATATTCACGTGTGTGCGTGAGTGTGTATACCGTTTGGCATTATGATGTTATACATGATGCTCGATATTTTTGTATATTCTTCTTGTTTTCTCTCTCTCTCTCTCTCTCTCTCTCTATATATATATATATATATATATAATATATATATATATATAGAGAGAGAGAGAGAGAGAGAGAGAGAGAGAGAATTAACGTAGGTATAATTCAAATACTTTTACTTCCGACACATGTTTCGAAGATTTCACTGATATTATTCAAAAGTATAAATGGTGTAAAGCAATGTAATCTTCTCTTCAGGGAAGTGAAGAAATGAAACTCGTCAATAAGACATTCTAACAGAAATGTATATCTATTTCCAGCATTGGCAAATTCCTCTCAGCAAAAGGTTTCGAGCCCTAAAATTATGGTTCGTCATCCGATCCTTCGGCGTGGAAGGTCTTCAGAAACACATACGTCACGTGAGTCGATCGTTTATTTTTATTCCTTGATATTGTCGTTGCTGTTGTTGTTGTTGCTTTTAAAACTTCTTGATGATAAGAGATTAGAAGCCATGAAATATTACACTGGTTTCTTATGTCACCTAAGCGATCCAGTTACTTGACTCACAAAACATCCAAAGGGCTGATTGCTTAATACTGGTATCCAAAGCGTTAAGAAGATGAGAGATACGAATCTCCTGGATGAGTCGATAGAGGAAAAGATGATTTAAATTAAAATTACTCACTTCGACCGCTGATTTGTTTTTTATTTTTATTTTTTTACCATAATAACTATGAGATCAATTTAATAAGTAAGCTACCGTCTCGAACCTTGGGACTTGTAAGGTCAGTGGCCCGGTTTCTATGGCGTATTTGGGACCGGGACCATAATGTTGCTTCTACACGACTCCATCGCAAGGGTACTCGTTGACAGCTGAGTAGACTGAGGATTAAAGTGTTTATCGAGGAGTGAAGTGTTTTGCTGAAGAACACAACGCACAGCTCGATCGAGAGATTATCATAACCTAAGTAAGAAACGAAGCCGCCGGATGATGTCCCACAAACGACCATCTCTCTTGACTTTCAAATTACAGCCGCTCTTTTTGGCAACTTCCAATAAAATCTCAACAAATGTTGCCAATGTCTCTCTCCTACACAGAACAATTCCTCAGGTTGGCACCACAAAATGCTTTACTGTTCATAAAGTTTCTAAAAGTGTTGCCTACACTCAACAAAACTCTTCTCATCTCCATCACACCTTCTTCCCCTCCACCATCACTGCTGCCACTAACACCACCACCAGCAATAACAGTGGAGGCGCAATGGCCCAATGGTTAGGGCAGCGGACTCGCGGTCGGAGGATCGCG
This sequence comes from Octopus sinensis, assembly GCF_006345805.1. Taxonomy (NCBI): domain Eukaryota; kingdom Metazoa; phylum Mollusca; class Cephalopoda; order Octopoda; family Octopodidae; genus Octopus; species Octopus sinensis. Next base: position 19,398,251 of record NC_043010.1, read on the forward strand.
GTTTCGATTCCCAGACTGGGCGTTGTGAGTGTTTATTGACCGAAAACACCTAAAGCTGCACGAGGCTCCCGCAGGGGGGTGGGGGTGGCGACCTCTGTTGTACTCTTTCACTCCAACTTTCTCTCACTACTTTCTTCCTGTTTCTTGTCCCCGACTTCCTACGCAACCGCTGAGCCTGGATGCACATTCATCCATCCGTCGATGCTCTTGGTGTCAGGGGTTGACCTGCTTTCTCTTCTGCAGGTCTTACGAATATAGCAAAGGACCACGTTCCGGACTTCTCCTACTGCGAGCTCTGGGACGAAGACCGTTCGCTCAACAGCAACACTACAACCATCACTGCTACCACCACTTCCATCACCACCACTGCTACCATTAACACCAACACCTGCATCACCATCACCACCACCACCAACACCATCATCACCACCACCACCACCACCTTATGTCTTAACATTCAGCACCATCACTACCACTACTATAACTACCACCTGTACGTGTATTAAGTCAGTAACAATAAACAGCATTAAAACTGGTAAAGTGACCCTCTCGAGATACAATTTTTTTAGTCCTTTTATATAAAACTAGCACTATGACCTGGCAACGCTGGGTCATAGTGCTAGTGCATGCAAATACAGCTGCGTGCATGCGCACATACACGCGAGTACTGTCCAAATCTCCGACCAATCACATACAGCTAGCTGGCATTCAATTGGCGTATCAAGTTTCGGGCATTTTGATTGAGTTTTGGATAGAAAATTCACAAAAAAGTCACTTCTATTGATTTTTTAATGGCTTTGTGGGGTGACTGGGAAAATGTAAAGATAAGCACGACCACCCTTGGACGGTTTTGAATGACCATAGAAAGTGCGAGCCCTCTAACTGAAAAATTGTGGATTTGTATAAAGGATACGCACACAGACAGACATTTTGCCGTTTATATATAGAGAGATTGAATCGAGAACCGGGCGAAACTCTACTGAAGGCCGTTTGACAATCCTGCTGTGTTTGTTAATGTATTGGTGTATCATAGTGTGTGTGCGTGTGAGAGAAAGAGGGAGTCATTGAGTGAATGGTGTGTGTGTGCGAGTGTGAGTGTGCATGTGTGAGTGTCTGTGTGTGAGTGAGCGAGTGAGCGATAGCTAGATGTGTGCGTGTGTGAGGAATTGGTCTTCAGTTGTTCTTTATCCAAACCAAACCTAACAAACCCAATTTCTTTCTGTTTGTCTTCTGTGCAACAACAGGGAGTCAAGTTGGCCATATTGTTTGAGACCTTGATGAAACACGATGAAAGATTTGAAATCCCTGCCGAACGTCACCTGGGTATGGTTGTTTTTAGACTGAAGGTAAGTGATTCGCCTGTATCTCACCTGAACAGTTATTTATTTCTTTATTGCCCACAGGGGGATAAACATAGAGGGGACAAATAAGGAGAAACAAAGGGACTAATTCGATTACATGGACACAAGTGCTCAACTGGTACTTATTTAATCGACCCCGAAAGGATGAAAGGCAAAGTCGACCTCGACGGAATTTGAACTCAGAACGTAACGACAGACGAAATTCGCTTTCATTGTATACACGTGTTTTTGTGTTAAGCCCCACTTGTTTCTTGTTTTCTATTGGTCTTTTTTTCTTTTCTGTTCGGCCCTTGTGGCCAATAAAGAAAAGATCATCATCATCATCATCATCATCATCATCATCATCATCATCATCATCATCATCATCATTATTATTGTTATTATTATTATTATTATTATATTATTATTATTATTATTATTATTATTATTATTATTATAGACGTCGCACAGTATACAATATCGTGAGGTTGTTGATTGAAGATATTGTGTCTACCTGGGGTTTGTACTCAAGCCATAACAAGGACCTCAGACAGACAGCACTTGACGCAATAATGCCGACTTTTGCAATACACATAGATTGTAGGGTATTTCTAAAGCTTTCAGATGTTTTTTTTTTTTGTTTCGTTTTTTTTTTTTTCAGATTGGATGGTATTGAAACCCAATGCTCGGATGACAATAGGAATAACTTATCGTAGCTCGTCTCATCTTCGCGATCTCAATTCTCAGGTCTCCATATTATCACCTTTTTCTCTTTCTTTCATGATGATGTGTTGATCTCCTGGCACTGCTACGTCGATTATTAGGCACTCTTGTTTGTCCCTCCTAAAGATTACTATATCCAGCCTTCGGTGCTCTAACACTTTGTCTGTCTGGAAATCAAAGTCCCAAAGGATTTTTGCTTCCCCCTTTTCGTCCATTTATCATCATCATCATCCTCCTCCTCATCATCATCATTATTATTATTAAAGCGGCGAGCTGGCAAAATCGCAAAATGCTTAGCGGCATTTCGGCCGTCACTATGTTCTGAGTTCAAATTCCGCCGAGAACAACTTTACCTTTCATCCTTTCAGTGTCGATAAGATAAGTACCAGTTGAACACTGGGGTCAATGTAATCGGCTCGTCCCCTCCCCCAAAATTACTGCTCTTGTAGCAAAATTTGAAACCATTACTATTATTATTGTTGTTGTTGTTATTATTATTATTATTGTTGTTGTTATTATTATTATTATTATTATTATTATTATTATTATTATTATTATTATTATTATTATCCTTATTATTATTTGCTTTTAATCTGCCTGTTTGTTACAATCACTCGCCAAGACATACCCAGCGTCGTAGGGCGAGTGAAGGATAAGAAATGTTACAGCACGACTGGAAGCTTGGGGAGAGGAAGCAGTAGGGGCAATAACAAAATATCTTCATGTAATACGACACCGACATTTAAATTGATAGGATTTTTCTAAAGATGTGGGCAATACTTTTCAGCACAATCTTTTGGATTTCTCTGAGACATGGTTCTCCTGGGATATTATCTAGATGTTTCTAATATCCCTTTCTTATCATACCTAAGGCACCCACAATAACAGGAATAGTTCTCGCTTTAAGATGCCACATCTTTTGTATATCAATTTCCAGGTCCTTAAATTAACTTAATTTGTCAAATTCCTTTACAGATATATTTTTATCAGCGGGAACATTTACATCTATTAGTCTACAAGTATTTTCTTCTCTATCTTTAATGACTATGTCCGGTCGATTATCCTGGATCGTTCTGTCGGTGTTGACTGGAAAATCCCAGAAGACTGACATTTTTACCTTCAACGACTGACTTAGGGTGATGTTCATACCATTAAGCAGGAGTGCTGATTTTGTAGTGTTTACATATTTTCCTCTGTAAATACCCGAGGTGAGATGGTCTATTGTTTCATCAAATTCATCTCAGAATCTGCATTTAGGGCCAGAACTGTTTTTGGTAAGCAAGCTTTGATCTTCTGTCGCCAATAGGAAACCTTCAGTCTCTGATGGGTTGTCGCTTGGTCTACATCAGCATTTCGGCTTTAAAGTATATACTGTCCATACAGAGGTTTCTGGCCCCACCGCTCCTCAATTTGTTTCTGCCCTTTCTTTTTTGCAGTCTGTTTGATCCGTTTTGCTTGTTTGGTGGCAGTGGTTTCAAGTTCTTCATCTAATTCAGGGTTAATGCCATATTCCCTTGCGAATTTGCAAGCTTCCTTGACAATGGAATGTGATTTTTTGCTGCTTTCGTGTTTGCACTCAAGCTGTAGCATCCAGTCTTCTATATTAAATAAGTACCTGTTCATTGCTATTGTGGTGGTCATATAACACAGTTCTACCTGCATAATTCCTCTTCCCTATATTACTTCTAGGTAGGTACAGACGATCAAAGTCTGCTTTTGGGTGGTGTATGTTCTTAGATGTTAGTAGTTTTCTTGTCTTCCTATCCAGCATTGGAACTCTGTAAGATTCCAGTTAATCATGTTAAAACTATATTGGACGTCTGGAAGTGCCAGGGTGTTAATGGCTTCGATGCAATTTTTAGGGTTGAATTCAGTTTTTAGTATGAGTCGTATTCTCCTGTGATATTCCTTTCTTATTTTTCCCTTCATAGTAGCGTCATGTATACCGTCTCCTTCGTTTATCCCCAGGTATTTATAGCTTCCTTGTGGGCCAAGCTTCTTGATGGTAGTGTCGGTATCTAATTTAACGGAAGCTGTTTACCTGAGCTTGTCTCTTACAAAATTTACTTTAGAACACTTATCAAGGCCCAAATCCATCCTGATGTCATTGCCGAACTCTTTAACGGTTGTTAGCAGTCCCATTAGCTCTTCGTCATTTCTAGCAAACAGCTTCAGTTCGTCCATATAAAGCAGATGATTTACTGTAATATTATCCATTTTGAACCCATACCTGGTGTTACTCAGTTCGTTTGAGAGTGGGATCAGTGCCATGCAAAAGAGTAATGGGGAGAGGGAGTCACCTTCAAAGATGCCTCGTTTGATGTTGATGTTGTTAGATTGGCTCATTCCATTACTATTGTATAGAACACTTGGCCAAGCTACCTTGTAAGAATTTGGAGATAACAAGAGAGATCTTGTATATCGCAAGGGCCTTGAGTAGCCAATTAAGTGGGACACTGTAGTTTCTACAGTCATTTCATTATTGTTGTTGTTGTTGTTGTTGTTGTTGTTGTTGTTGTTGTTGTTGTTATTGTTATTATTATTATTATTATTATTAAGGCGGCGAGCTGGCAGTATCGTTGGCATACCGGGCGAAATGCTAAGCGGTATTTCGTCCGTCTCTATGTTTGGAGTTCAAATTCCGCCGAGGTCGACTTTACCTTTCATCCTTTCGTGGGGTTGATGAAATAAGTACCAGTTACGCTCTGGGGTTGATGTAACCGACTTAAACCCATCTTACAAGTTGCCCTTGTGGCAAAAATTTGAAATCATCATCTTCATCAACATCATCATCATCATCATCATTATCATTATTATTATTATTATTATTATTATTATTATTATTATTATTATTATTATTTATTTATTTATTTCAGGGTGAAAATGAACTGACTGAACTCCTTCTGAAGTTGCTGAACAAATCAGGCAAACTTCACATGGTTCCAGCTTCTTTCAAGGGGAAATACGTCATAAGATTCACGGTGACCTCACAGTACACCACGGAGGAAGACATCCGAGGCGACTTCAAAACCATCCAGGACACTTCTAGTGTTGTATTGAGAGACTTGAGCTTACTAATGAACAAAAGCAAAGAGGACGAACTCATCCGGGACATACCGGAAATACCCGAAGAGAAAGCTATAATTACGTCATCGGAGGAAACAAAGCTCGAACGAACGCTGTCAATGAAAAGACGTGATTTTGGAATGAGTCTGATTCTGAGTCATGTACCCTGCTCACCAAAATTCATAAACGGTAGCTTTGCAGCAATTTTTGATAATAATGAAACCATTTTGGAGTTTGCGCGTCACCTGACTAGTAGCGACATCAATGGCCGACCAATTCGTCTGTCACCACGGCGCGGCGTCAAACTGAGGGAGCAGGCCAAGCAACACAGTTTGGACTTCAGCACTCTGATTCCTGGTAGACGTATGTCTACGGGAACAGCTAGATTCAAGCAGGGTTCGCTGGACACCAAAGTTGACGACATTCTCGACTCCACTCCAGACAACTACTACAGCAATGGTTTCGACGAGGTTAATGGGAAGAAAAACGACAAAGAAGAAGGAAAAGAAAATAAAGACGAGGAGGAAGAACAAGAACTTGATGCACAAAACCAACAGCAAGAAGAGCAGCAACAACAAAAACAACAGCTTCAGGTGCTGCAGCTGCAACAGAATCAACTGCATTCCGTATTAGCTGCATCGCAGGAGAAAGCCTCGTCTTTCCTCGATAAAATCAAGAAGCTGACACCGAAGAGGCTCACGGGTGAAACTGCTGCCAATAACAACAGCTCCCCGGTTAAGATGTCCAACGGTTTACATATGTGTCCTCATTGTGGTAAATCGATTGTGTGAAAAGAAAACTGCAGCGGCGGCGGCGGCGGCGGAAAGAGCAAATCCAGCCAAACATAAAGTAAACCGACCAACCAGCAAGCCAACCGGAATTGAGACAGATTAAAGAGAGATTGTTTTATTGGATTATCATTAATAGTGTCTAGATGGTTCTATGTAATTCTAAGGAAGTGAAAACTGGTGAAACTCCATGAAATATCACACACGTACACACAACAAAAAGACATTTAAATAGAACATTTTAAACAGAAACACGGTTAAAGCTATATAGGTATAAATGCGTGTGCGTACATGTGTGTGTTTGCGTGTATGTGTGAGTGCTCACGCGTGCATATATGTTATATGTGTTTAGATTACAATTGTTGTCACGAATAAAACAGTTTTGGTCCATGACGTGGTACAGCGAAATATTGTGATATCATGGTCGTAGCTAACTTATTGTAACATCACTAAGAGTTTCATGTCTACAGTCAAAAATCTTTGCTTATAAAGATGATTATCAGATGAACACAAGGACTTCCCTGGTATTGTACTGTCGGTTGCGGATGTAAGTAAAATATAGTCTTTAAATGAAGTGTAACTGCTTGCTTCTGAGAGGAAGATCAACTCCTTTACGTTAGATATTTAAGTTTATCAATTCTAAAATTTTTCCAAATTTTAAAATGTTTCAAATATATGCTGTGTATATATACGTGTGTGTATGTATATGTGATTGTGTATATATATGTGAGTGCGTATGTATATGTAAGAGAGTATTTATAATGCGTTTCAGCGCGGGAACCCATTTAATTTGTTTCCAGGATATTAAAATGAATTTCTTGAAGTGTCTGCATTTGTTGCAACTGTTAAATCTGACATCTGAATAAATAGTCATTACATTTGTTAAGATCCATTCGTATGAAATACTTCTCAGTATTGCACAAGCCACAGATGCTTATCCCGTTACTGTTTAGTTTGAAACGTTTAAGAATTCTCTAGCTGTATTTTGTTGTTTTCTTTTATTTTTAGATATAGTTGGATAGTTTGGTAATATTCCTTTTTCTCTAAATTTCCGAAGAAATACATATGATTGTAAAACGATATTTGAATGTATCATCCGACATGCCAAAACAATGTTTGCTCTCTGCATGTAGGTCTTTGTTTTGTTATGATGACTCCGGTCTCGTAGATAATTGTCTCGACTTCTCACGGCTGGCTGAGAAAAACATGAATCCTTGCTTTTCTACAATTTACTTTTAGTTGTTTAACTAGTTTCTAGAAAGAATATTTGTTATGATTATTGAGCAGCTATATCTTAGTTCCTTTTTTTCCATTAGATAATATCCGGCAACAATAGTTTGTTGGAAAATGTTTACTGATTAAGCTTAAAATATTTTTAGTTGTTTTGAAAGGGATGTAGGGGTGAAATATACATTATCTGTGTGACAGCTTGCTGCTAGTACATTCTTCGAAATTGCTGGCCTTGTGCCAACATTTGAAACTATCATAGGGGGAAACTATATAAAAGATATCTTTATTTGAAGTTAGCATAGAGATGCTTCGAACTAATATTTAAATTAGGCTTTTGAAGACAATGGGCACACTGCTGGAATCTTTGTTGATGTCCTTCAAGGCTTATATTTATTCGTATTTAGATTGAATGTAATATCTAAGACGTTAACTATGCTCATATTTTTGGATATTGTTATTCTAATACAGAATTTACTGAAGGCGCTAATTACATATTATATATCAAACATGTGATAAAGCCAACCCATCGTCACTATACAGGCGTATATCTATGATCATGAATTTATTCTTAAATGTATCCAGGTTGTAATGACTAGTAACATCAAACATCTCTGCGATACCAAGCAAACTCATACGGGTATTAAGTCGATTAGTAGTGTCCATTATTTAAAACAAAGCAAGCTGGAGGTTTTGTCGAATTATAAGGCTTATGTGGCTTTCTATATCTGGATTTCTATGTCATTATCATTATGGGTGTTGTATGACTTGACAAAGCTTACAAATCTACTGAGTAACAATTTAGAGATGAAGGAATAAAACTAGACGATGTCTAATTGAGTAAATGTGTACTCATTTTTGAGATCAGAGACGAAATAATCCATGTGGTCTTTGAGAATTTTATACAGTTTGCGTTTAACCGCTGCAATACTTAGTTCCCTGTGTTATTACGAATACGTAAACGAACAAACAACATGAAAGCGTACACACGCAATGTTTCTAAACTGCTTAGAATTTGGTAAAATTTGGAAATTTACTGTAAATATTTTTAATTTAAGGTTGGTAGCCAACCTCACTGAAAGACATAGATAAGTTCCTTATACCATAATTTAGGCACAAATTCAATCAGAACTTAATGTTACAGTAGCAAAGTATAATATATATATATATATATATTAGAAAAAAAACACCTTTTATCAATTCAAGAGGAACAATTAAATTACACCATGAATTGATAAAAGATGGGGTTTTTCTAATTTATATATATATATATTATATTTTGTGAAATTTGATTTAGTATTTCTAAATTGAATTTTTCCCTGTAAGTTAGGAATAATATTCCCTCAAATAATAATTATTATATATATATACAGGGTTCTTTTATATTTATATGATGTCTTTTGCTGCAAACATGAAACTTAAAGTTACGGAACAATAAAGTAACTGCAACTCCGATAACGCAATAAATATGATGTACTACATGCATACAGATACAGGGACACACAAACACATACATGTATATACATACATACATACATACATACATACATACATACATACATACATACATACATAATACATATATATATATATATGTATACAGGTGTGTATGCGTATGTTAATATGGCTATCGAAACTTTTACCTATTGCTGTAGTGTATGTATTTATGCACGCAAAGGCTGAGAATATATGTATGTATGTGAGTATGTATGAATATCTGTAAAAATTCATACATTGATACCTATATACATACATACATACATATATATATATATACAAATATGTATATACACATACATATACATATATATGTACATATATATGTATATATATATATATATATATATATATTATACGTTTTTAATGCATGTATGTATACATATACATATATACATGTATATTCATATATATACGTATGTATGTATATATATATATATATATATATATATATTGAACGAGTGTGTGCAGTTACATAACAGTTTGTGAAAATCCGGTATGATTGTAGTGTAATGAAAAATGATATATATATATATACATATATATATATGTATGTGTGTGTGTGTGTATTATATATCTACACACACATGCATACATATTTAGAGGCATATATAATATATAAGTGTATGCGTGCATGTGTATATGTGTGCGTATGTAGTATATATTCCTAAACCTAAAACTCGAAGACTTAGAACTTAAAAACTGACACACAAATAATACTTTGCATCATATTTGAATAGATTATTATTATTATTATTATTATTATTATTATTATTATTATTATTTATTATTATTATTATTATTATTATATTATTATTATTATTATATTATTATTATATTATTATTATTATCATTATTATCATTATTATTATTATTATTATTATTATATTATTATGATTATTATTATTATTATTATTATTTTCTTTCCGGTACCAAACAAAACGTCCATGTTTTCAGTGAAAGTGAGAGTCTATATGTATGCGTAGTTGCCATGTTTTAAGTTTATATTTGCCATCGAGAGTACAATATCGAGAGAGTAGTGTGTCGTATTGTAGGTTGGTAGTGATGATTAAATGTTGAATATATTAATCAGAAAAAAATATTTACATATCGCAACAACAATCAACATGAATCTGGAAAATATTCCGAATAGAAACGGAAACCGAAGAAATTCAAGGAATTTTACAATTCTTACTGAAGTATTAATTAAATAAATGTTATATATATATATAAATATGTATAAGTATATATATATATATATCTATATATATATATATAATATATATATATATATAATATATATATATATATATATATATATATATATATATATATATATATATATATTTATATTTATATATATATACAAATTCCAATGCCTGAAGATTAGCATCACGCCTGAAACTTGAATATTAAAGAAATTTGAATCAAGATATTTGATCCACACACTCAAACACACACACACTCGCACGCACACACACACACACACACAAATGTATGTATATGTGTGTGTGTTTATACATTCATCCAGCCATACATGCATACATGCATACGTACATAAGAAATGAATGAGCGTTAACAGTTCAATCCATACCTCTTATGTTTCCCTATCATAGCGTTTTATTAAGAGTTCATGGCTGGCATATTGTATGACGTAATGCATGAATAAAATGCCATGTCATTGAAACATATGTAGCATGAAGTAAACGGCTAACGTCCATTCATCTCCTTTTATTATATCTGTTTATCGCATGCCGCACGTAACTAATGTTATTACTGAGATTGCAGTTGTAGAGTATTTGTTATAATCGCTCTTACATTTATAATAGAATGATAAAATAGGAATATTGTCAATCTGTTTATTAACCAATTATTTGATCAATGATCCTCAATGTAAACTGTTATCCAATCACATGCTACCAAACTAATAACCTGATCCAAACCAAATGATACGTACATACACCCATCATACATACACACACGCGCGCACATGTTTATATATGTATGTATATACATACTTATATACATATATGTATATATGTATATATATGCATGTATATATATATATATATATTTACATACATATAT
>NC_043010.1:19413979-19438979 GCF_006345805.1 Octopus sinensis
TCACCCTCCCCTACAAGTGATGTCGTCATTAGATCCATCACCAGAATCTGCAGTTTCCCAAAGATGTGGAACATAAACATCCGTGCTTTCACTCATTTCAGCTTCTCTCACATGTAAATATTTTCACAAGACATCCACCACTGCTGTTATTAACAACACCAGAGACAGCCAATTACGGTCGATCCTCAAACGCTACGAACACATCAGATACACACACACACACACACACAGAGAAGAGAATAGCACAAGTGTATAACGTTCAAAACATACATAGAGGACACAGTGGAACAAAAAAAGAGAACCGCAAAGAAAACAGAGTAAAGAAAGCGAAACTAGCAACAACCATATTGAGAGAAGCCATCATACGTACAGCATTTAGTCAAACATATACAAGAGGGAGTCAACGAGGAAGCATCTATATGTTCGGTCGACTTGCTTGAAAACTGGAATCTTTTCGGTTTGAATGGCAGTTTTTAACATAATTTCTAGGTAACTAAAAAAATTTTAAACTTCATATACTGGTAGAATGTTTATAAAACATCTTTTTCTCTTGGCTTTATTGAGAAAATTCTATAGTTTGTAAGATATTTGTTGTTTTTTTCTTCAATTTCTGAAATTTCAACCAATCACTGACGTCTATTGAGGTACAAAACATTCTGTGCCGTATGAATATGTCCCTCGTTTAAGAAACAGATTGGGTTTATTTACATTTGTGAAGAAAAAAAGATACCCTTCCCATAACCCTAACCCTAATCCTAACTAACCCTAACCTTAAAACAGATTGAAATGCAATAGATCGATACTAGGGTCATAATTATGGGACAATTTCATATGACACCGCTAGAAAAAACTGCCGTTCAAACCGAAAAGATCCGAAAATTGTTGCCAAATCTCACGCAAATTCCACCCAGCAGCAATAAAACAGAAAGAACACATCGGCCAATGTAATCTCTAATACATAAAAGAACCGGTAATTTTTGGTTATCGACAAGAGATTGGATTAAAAGAGATCCTTTTGATTCAATACTCCAACACAGTGTTGACTTTTGGCCTCCTCAATAGCCATGAAATGATTTGTTATAAAAATATTATCAGATTTAATAAGTTGTTTTATCTTTTCACTTTTTTTTTTAGGGTTAAACAATTTTTAAGATAAGGGAGATAACCAAAAGTACCGATGTTTCTCATAAAACTTGGGGAGTTAACCCAATTTTTTAATGGGGGTTAGATAACCAAAATGTACCAAAAACATACGATATGGACACGGCTGGAACACCGTTGATCAAACGTATGGGTCTAAAGAACAACAAGAGGAGTGTTAAATCTAACATAGATGCATGGTTTTCACGCAAAAGATGTAGATTTGCGAAATAAAATGCATGCTTTCAGATCTGGAATAATCTTTGTGATGAGTTTGTAGAGAAAATGATTGGTAATTCCACCAAATACAACAAGGAAAGGAAAAGAATTGTAAATTTTTATTTATTTATTTAAGATTAAGAAAATATTTGATATCCTGGGCCCGGCGTGACGAGTTACGTCTGCTGGTATAAGAAGTGCCGATAACAAGAAATTTATGAACCAGACAAGGAAGGAAAGAGCAAACGAACAAACGAACGAACGAAAATAGAGAGAGAGAGAGAGAGAGAGAGAGAGAGAGAGAGAGAGAGAGAATAAGAGAGAGAGAAAGAGAGGAGAGAGAGGAAAAAGGGAAAGAAATACAGGAGTACAGAAATTGTGTATATTATATATATATATATAGCCATTTGTGTGTGTGTGTGTGTAAGAGAAATGGAAAATGGAGACAAATGCACAAGATGTTATTTAAATCATATCGCCGACATGTGTTTCGATGGGTACATTAAAATTAATCTGGAAGGAAAAGTATTGTGGAATAATGTATCTATCTTATCATGGAGGAGATTATAAATAACAGTGTTCAATAATAAGCCATCTTTACAGATGTAAGAGATTATAATATATAATATATGAAAAACAAAAGGTGGATAGAGAACGTTAGTATTTTTAAAATACCGCTAAGGAATTTGACGTCATAGGACAAGAGAAGAAGAGAAGGAAGAGAGAACGAAAATTAAAGGAGTAATGGAGGAGTAAACAAATAGAAGGTGAATGACAAATGGATAGAAATAATAAAGAATGGGATGTATGAAATGAAAAGAATAAAGTGACAGTTACGGAGATTATTAGGCAAAGGGGGCAGATATTATTTGAAATGACTGGAAGTGTTTTTTCCAATGTAAACACCTGTAAACACGTTCTTTATAGGTGTTGACAAGTGTGAGTTTGGAAAAAGGGATAAATAGTTGTTCGTCCGTACAAAGAGGGCAAAAAGATTTGCCTTTATCATAAGGGAACGATCTTGACAAAATTTTCCAGTCCACAGAAAATTGTTTATTACAGACTTTGAGATGCTAAATTAGTTCACTAAGACCTGTAGTATTACGTTTATTGATATATTTAATTGTAGAAAAATGGTTGGCCACACGGTTTTTAAATTCCGCGGAGGTAAGTCCAACATAAAAAAAAATCTTTAGTTTCTGAAAAAACTTTGCATTCATAAACAACATTTTTTAATTTGGCAATTTTCGTTGAGAAGCTAAGTTTTATTCGGACCTCAATTACAAATAGTATTACCATTGATATTATCAATTAAGGAGTGATTATCATTATTAATGTTATTGTTATTATAGTTATTGAGCGAAACCCTTTTGCCGTTAAGAATATAATTGTTGTGAACAGATAATTTGTAGGAGATTATTAGTGTTGGAGAAAGCAATTGTCCAGTAGAGTATGTATGTTCAGTGATATGAGGTGGTATCTAAAAGGTCCCGGACTAGTTCTGTAGCGCGCCAAGGGATGACAGCACACGGTTGCGTGCGCAGCGAGAGCTAGCAGTGGTCTTCATGAGGCAGTGTGCCGAGTGACGTCGCTGTGTTTACTTCGCAAGTTGTGAAATTTGTGTTCATGAGATCGCGTGTGTTTGCTGTAGTCTGCGATTTTTGTCTTGAACAGGAATAAAGAACCAACGTGAAATTTTGCGTTTAAGCTTGGAAGTCTTCTACAGGAATATTGAGTTTATGGCGACGAGGCAATGGGTCGGTCGTACACAATGTTTCGAATGGCACAGGCACTCCAAAAACGGAAGAACGTCCCTGAAAGAGATGAGCGTCACCCCAGGAAATGTGGTGGGGCCAATCAAGAGTTGTACAGCAACGTTTTGAAACGTCTGAGGGATGACATTTGGCGAAAGCGACCGGATCTGTGGATTGTATTCTTCACTGAGTTCTCGTGATTTCTTTGCCAAAAACAACATGTTATTGCTTCCGCACTCGCCTTATTCACCAGATTAAGCACCTGCAGGCTTCCATCTCCTCTCCAAGATGAAAAGACAGCTCAAAGATCGCCGTTTTAACACCGCTGCCGAGATCCAGAGCGAATCACAGAAGGTCCTCGGCTCGCTGATGGAAAACGATTTCTAAGCCGGATTCCAAAACTGGCAGGGAGGCTAGGTCCGGTGTATTGCTGAGAAAGGTGACTATTTCGAAAGAAATGATGTTGAGACTTCGGTGAATGAGTTATTCTTTATTAAACATAACTAATCCGGGAATCTTTTGATACCACCTCGTACATTCATTGAGTTCGTGTTTTATTGACTCAGGCGTAGATAGGTACCATCCAGCAGGTTCAGTACTATGTGAAATGTTACGGTCTACCTGGTCGTAAACAAGTTGCAAGCAGGGGCACAGTCCACCCAGTTGTAAATAGGTTTGACGTAGAGGCACAGCTCTGAACAATTGTTGTATAGATGACGGCTACAGAGCCAGAAACATGTCTTCGCAACCATCCTTTTACCTCCAGACAGTGACTTTGTCCTATTCTTTGACGGTTGCCAATTTTGGGGAATTCTTGACCGATGAGATCGTCTGACCTTCTCAAGAGCAGCTGGTCTTAATGGCTATTTGGTAATTATGATACATCATCTAGAAGCAGATAGAGTTTCAATAAATCATCAATTTATTTGGCAGGTGTGGTAAGAAGCTTGCTTCCCAACTACATGTTTCCGGGTTCAGTCCCACTGCGTGGCACCTTGGGCAAGTGTCTTCTACTATAGCCTCAGGCCGACAAACCCTTGTGAGTGGATATGGTAGACGGAAACTGAAAGAAACCTGTCGTATGTATATATATATATATATATATATATTATATATATATATATATATATATATATATATATATATATATTATATATATATATATATATATATATATACACATATATATATATATAATTATTAACCATCTTACAAACAATAACTCTGACCACCTTTTCAAACTCCACCTGTCTAACACCCGTGGAAATGTTTACAAAGTCAGAAAACAGCACAGCTCCCATGACTTTTGGAAACATTTTTTTCACGCTAAGAGTTGCTGAAGCATGGAACAAACTGCCGGCATCAGTTGTTAGTTGTCGGAGCACTGCATCCTTCAAAACTTCCATGCTTCCTGAGATTCGCCAACACTACACCTGATTTTCTCCCCTCCATACACACGCAAGCATGTATCTGACTCATACACTGTTCACTTTCCAGACATTTGTACATTACTGCATATTCTTTATACGCACTTTTGCACTGTATACAATAATTTCATTATTATTATATTATATATATATATATATATTGTTTATCAGTGTGTAGATACACGAAGAGAAGACCATCGATAGGACTTCTTACATGCTAGAAAGGGCAGTCACAACACAAATCACGAAAATAATACCTAAGGCACGTTGCATGAGAGCACTAGAATGAATAAAAATTTAGTAAGCCTTATACTCATGATTAATGACTTAATAAAACAATTAATCAATCCGCCATTTGTAGCTCGTCAGTAAGTAATTTTCAATTTTATTCTTAAATATTTCTCGTGCAATAAAAGGACAGACTATGCACTTTAATTCAAGGTTAAGTATTTAATCTTATCCAACAAACCGCTGGATTACAGAGATTACTCCTATCCTTAAGTTAATCTATCATCAAATATCATGGACTAACAAAATAAAACAACCGCATTATCAGGTTTGATAAATATGAGAGTTATTTCCCGTTTGTACGTTTATTAGAAAAGGTAGTTACCTCCCTTACTAAATGCTCCAGATTTCATTTCGAAATAAAAATGTCATCTCTTATCCAGCTTCCAAAAATATGGAATTTTCAAAATTTCATTAATACCATGGAATACCGTGTAATATATTCTGCCGTTTATTAACTAAGCAAACCCTGTCTTTTTTTTAATTATTAGGTTGTCAAGAAAGTTCTTGCGGTTTTTAACCTTTAAATTCAGATGCACACATCTCGGCTCAAACAAAACTTAATTAACAGAAATAAACACCATCAGAATCAACATACTTTTTCCAACGTGAAACAAGTTTACTTATGCCAGTAGCGTAAAAATCCTGCGTTCTGGTGGCGATGATGGTACCTACTTTCAGTTAAGTAGACTGGACTCCCTAATCAGCTGAGCTCATTAAGCCCTCCCTCCACTTTTTACTTCAGAGTTCAGTGATTAGTGACAATAATGACATTTATTAATTTCCTGGTTGAGTGATTTAGTGTAATAGGGACATTCTGCTATTAAAGTAATTGCATAAATAATTAAAAATATCTAACTCTATTTTCCATCTCTTGCCATCCATCATCACCATCCTCATCATTTAACATCCATTTTCCATACCGGTATGGATTGGATGGCTTGAGAGGAACTGGCAACACCAGGAGCTGCATCTGGTTCCACTGTCTGTCTTGGCTTGGTTTCTATGGCTCGATGCCCTTTCAAATGTCTACCATTTTACAGAGTGGTCAAGATGATTTATACATGGTACCATCACCAGTACCTTTTATGTGGCACCATCACCAGTGCATTCTATGTGACACCATCAATGGTTTTTACATGGCACCACCACCAGTGCTTCTTATGTGGTACCATCACCAGTGCTTTTTACGTGGCACCAACACGGACAAGGTCCCCAACTACCTGTATTAAGAATAAAAACAATTTGATACAAACAAAACTCTAGCAATTTCTTTTCTTTTAACTTTCTCCTTTTCAGGGTGTCTGTGTAGATTCTCTTAACCAAAGAATGGCAGCATTATTTATAGTTCTTGTCTCTCAGGATGTGTCAAAACTTCAAATTGGACAACTCGCTCCATACACGTAATGATGGAAATTATTATTCTTTTTTTTTCTTAAAATCTATTATTCCATTTTCTAATTGCTACAAAAACAATATCTCCACTCATAGACATTCTAAAATCTGTAAGTACATTTTAGTCTAGACTTTGCTAACAAGGCCTAATAATACAGGAACATGTAATAAGTTATTACCATAGCTATCAAAAATCGAACCCATTCTAGATTTCATCTCTACTTAAATTTTTTATTTAAATTTCAGAGTTGTCTCTCTTGGTTTACTTAGTAACTATTGTCATTAACACTAAATATGATTTCTTGTCATTAACCCTGTTATGTCAGTTGATAACAAAATTATTTTTGCTCCAACTACATTAAGCATGTTAATCCGTTTTGTGGCATATTCTTTAACTAGTTTCACATTCACTGGATCCCAACCATATTCTCACAATACTGTCAGCTGTTTATAGACCCCCATTATTTATCGTTGAATGCAACAGAAACAGATTTTGATGAAACATTGCTTCTGTTGCATTTATCATGGTCGATATCCCTGCTCCTTGCTGGCAAGGGTCGGATGGTTTGTCAAGGATCCAATGAATCCCAAGATTGCATTGTGTTCCAGTGTCTGCTTTGGCATGGTTTCTATGGCTGGATGCCCTTCCTAATGCCAACCACTTTACAGAATGTACTGGGTGCTGCTTTTTTATTTCATGCCTCCAGCCCTTGTAATGTTGCCATGCAGTTTGCAAGACAACAAAACCCAAGCAGGGTGGAATGATTTTGTGTTGGGTGGCCATTTGCAACACCTGTAATTGTCCGTTCTCTTTCCTCCACAAAATATATATCAGTGATGACAGATTTTGCCTAAGCTTGCAGTAGACTGTGACTACATGCTACTACCAAAGCCCAACAATTCAAAAATGCTACAACTAACATTCTCATTGTGTTCGTTGGACAACTTTCATCTGCCTTTGTTTGCAGGCAATATTTTTGCATTTTAATTCTACGGAAATTAACTTTGAGTGAGTCATTTTGATAGTGTTGACATTTCATGCCTGCCGTAATATTTCTTTAGAGTTCAACTTGATGAAATCTCCAAACAGTTTAAATGCACAATTCTCTGATATCCAAGTGGTTAAAAAATTATCAGCAGAAGGGAACCAGGAATCTTGACCTAGGTGCAGCCCAGATACCTCTTGGAGTGTAAGAAGTTTAGGGCCAAAACACTAGCCTGAAGACCTTCTGCTGTTCAGACTTCTTGCGAATTTCTTATCACTGTTTTTAAACAACACATCACATCCAGAAGAGATGTTATCTCCAGTTGAATACTGCTGTGAATTTGCCTTTTTGTGACGTATTTACTTTTAGTATGATACACGTGTTCTTTCTGAAGTGTATGTTTATCAAGTTCTAACACAAAATTATTAGTATCGATATGCTTAAGTGCAATATTAAAATATATATATATGCGGAGGAGTAGCTGTGTGGTAAGTAGCTTGCTTACCAACTACATGGTTTCCGGTTCAGTCCCACTGCATGGCACCTTGGACAAGTGTCTTCTACAACAGCTTCAAGCCAACCAAAGCCTTGTGAGTAGATTTGATAGATGGAAACTGAAAGAAGCCCATTGTATATATATATATATATGTTTGTGTGTGTGTGTGTGTGTGTCCTCTCCCACCATGACTTGACAACCGATGTTGGTGTGTTTACGTCCCCTTAACTTAGTAATTTGGCAAAAGAGACCGATAGAATAAGTCCTAGGCTTACAAAGAATGAGTCATGGTGACGATTTGTTCGACTAAAATGCGGTGCTCCAGCATGGCTGCAGTCAAATAACTGAAACAAATAAAAGAATAAACATCCCCATTGTTTTAGCATCCACTTTTTCATGTTTTCAAGGGTTGGCCAGCATTTTTAATCAAAGTAATACTTCCCCATGGCCAGACATTTTCTTGCAGAATATTTGAAATAAATGACACTGCTTGTATGACAGGTATACTCATTTACAACTACCACACAATATTAAGACAGGAGACACGAGTGTATTCATTGACATTCACGTATGACAGGCTTCTTTCAGTTTCCATCTATCTCTTCCACTTTGATCAGACTGAACTATGAGAGAAGACATCCAAAGTGCTATTGCATGGCACCTTGGCTAACTTAGTACTGAATACATGGTGCTCCAACATGGCTATAGTCTGTTGACTGAAACAAAAATATTTCAACGTTTTTTCTTTTTATTTTTTCTCAAGGATTGGCATGATTTCAGAGATTTCTTCAAAGTCTTGTTTAAAGAAGAACACAGTTTTGTTAACGAAGAATTAAAGACAGGTGACAAAAGACTCTTATTAACCTGTGTTGGAGTCACTTATACAAATGTTAGCAAACCTGTTTTGTAGAAAGTATCAACATCATCAACACGGTTTAACGTCCATTTTTCATGCTGGCATGGGTTGGACACTTCGACTGGGGTCTGGGAAGCCAGGAGGCTGCACCAGGCTCCAATCTGATCTGGCAGTGTTTTACAGCTGGATGCCCTTCCTAACGCCAACCACTCTAAGAGTGTAATGGATGCTTTTTACATGCCACCGGCACAGGGGCCAGAAGAGTCTGGCAACAGCTACGATTGGTTGGTGCTTTTTACATGCCACCAGCACGTTAGCCAGTCAAGGCGGTGCTGGCATCGGCCACGTTCGGATGGTGCTTTTTACATGCCACTGGCACAGGTGTCACAACTACAATTTCCATTTGATTTTCATTTTGATGTTGATGTACTTAATTCAATAGGTCTCTTCAAGCACAGCAGGTCACCCTACGATCCAAGGTACTTTTGAATGGGCCGGGGCTGGTTATGCGAAACTGGTGTAGGATACAGCCATGAACTCACTATATTTGCCAGGTCTTGGCAGTCACAGCATATCACCAGATGTCTCAGTCTTTTGTCATTGCCTCTGTGAGGCCCAACGTTCGAAGTTCATGCTTCACCACCTCATCCCATGTCTTCCTGGGTCTACCATGAAAAAAACTATCCACAGTGTGTATTTGGTTGTTATTTTAGGAGAGCTGGATTATATCAAGGCACTCGGGTAGAAGACACTTGGATGGCTTGAAGGTGGCAGGGTTGGTTCAGAGCACCTTGGTGATTTGTCATTGAGAGTGGCACAGTCGGTTGAGGGTATCAGATGGTTGTCACTTGAGGGTGGTGGGCTGGTTCAGTAGAGATTGTCTGAGTTGTTAGTACTTGAGGGTGACACAATCAGTAGAGGACATTTGGGTGGTTGGTACTCGATGGTCACTGAATTGGTTGAGGGCATCTGAGTAGTTTGTACTGGAGAATAGACGGCTTCTTTTGTATTTCATCTTGCTAAAACCACTAGCATAGCCAGAGTGTGTGCCACCCGGGGCAGCCCTTCCATTTTCTGCTCCCAGACCCCACAAAAAACACATATTGCCTACAGCAGACCCAAAAATACTGCCTGAGGCAAACACCCTGCCAAACACACACACACCACACACACACACACACACTGCTACACCCATACCTCTATAACAATGGAATCAATATTTCTTTAAAAATAAGAAGAAGTTTTAATTCAAATAATTTCCATTTATTTTCTGAAACGTTCCATCATCATCATCATCATCATCGTCACTGTTGTAACAGTCATCAGGAAATAATGGTGGGGGCTGTTTTTCTTTATTATTTTACAAAATTTTATTGGTATGGGTGGATGTTTTTGAATTTAAATAAAAATCCTGGAAATTTAATTCAAAGGTTTCGTGGGTGGAGTGAATCAAAGCTAATAATTTAAGGTTTTAATTTTGTGGTTTGGTAATTTAGTGAGAGTCTCCTTAAACTCGTCAATATTTGTAATTTTAATACATTTAGCTTCTGTTGGGGATGGTGCACAGTTGCAGGTCGACATGGCATAGGCAGACTGAATGCTTTGCACCAATGTTTGTCACTTGATGCTTCAGGGTTCGTTTCCGCACTTGACGATGCATCATTCTTTTTGTTGCTCTTCTTAATTGATTTCTTGCCAATAACCTGAATCGTCTTTTTAATTGCAGTAACCAACAAGGAGGTGGTGGTTGTGGGATGGAGTTGAACCTTAGGACTCAGAACTGGTTTCTCAGTTTCCATGGTGTACAAGGGACTGAGATTTTGACCTTCTCTGCTGGACAGAGTGTCATACAGCTGAGTGGACTGGAGTAATGTGAAATGAAATGTTTTGCTCAAGAAAAAAAATATACTACCTAGTTCAGGAATTGAAACCATGATTTTGCAATCGTGAGTGCAACACCCAAACCACTGGGCTACGCGCCTTCATAATGGTTAAATAATGGAAATGAGAATTTACTGGTCAAGTGAAGAGATACACCAAGAGGTTGCTTGTTTGGCGATGGCCTGCAGTAACCAATGGTAACAGGTCAGCAGTCGGGTGTAGAGAGCTGCAGTAACCAATGGCAACGGTTGGGTGGAGTAGAAGAGGGGAATGAGAGATTAACTTACCTGCAGACTGACCACTCTGCATTCATTGAATAAACCTTTCTTGACATAATTGATAAAGTCGGTGCAGGTGATACGATGGAAGGCTTCAACCTGAAGTAGATATAAATACAATGAGGAGGGTATAGAATTTCTTGAATAGGGATTAATGGTGTGTATGGGGGACCCATACTGGGGCACCACATAAAAACCACCCAGTACACCCTGTAAAGTGGTTGGCATTAGGAAGGGCATCCAGCTGTGGAAACCATGCCAAAACAAACAGTTGGATCTTGGTGCAGCTCCTGTCAAACCGTCCAACCCATACCAGCATGGAAAACGGACGTTAAGTGATGATGATGATGATGTTGATGATGATTGATAGATTGAAAAATTATTTTGCCAAGTGTCAAAAGAGAAATTTAACATTTCAGACGGCACACTTTGAGAGAGATGAAATATTGAAAGAACTCTAGAAAGGCTACAAACTATGCCAATGCTACAATGTAGGCAGAAACCGGAATTGTGAGATTTGGTGATATTTCCTCAAAGTTCAAACGCAGGTGGGTAGGTGGGTGGGGAGAGCTGATTCATTGTCCAGTTTAATGCTACCAACTGATCTTTCATGGCTTTTAGAGGAATCCATTCTGGGACAGGTTTCCAGGTTTCAGGACACCCTCCCCCTCCAACTCAAAAGCCCTGTAAAGAAAGCACCAGTAATTGCCCTTCCCTCCCCAGCTGAGCAATGATAACTCGATGCCCATCAAAAGGTGCAACTACATTGAACTAACAGGAGAATCAGTATTTGGTGTCAGGAATCTGCTAAAAATAAACCCTACTTAACCTGAGCAACAAAAGAGGAGAAAGTTTGTTAGCCTGAAGCATCCAATTCTGTCTTCACCCCTTCCACATCAACCTCCCCCCCACACACACACACCTCCCGTCCCAACATCACACCTGGTTCCAGGATGCAAATCCCCCATTTTAAGGGATCTAAAGGAAAACCTTTTAAGGGATCTAAAGGAAAAGTTTCCCCTGAATTCGTTCTTCCAAATCCCAGTTTAATAATGTCAGGGTATTTTACTAATTTCTTAGGCTGTGTTTTTCAACAGGAATATGGTAACAAGGCTTAAAGAGGAGATGGTCATGGCTGGAACACATTTCCAACTAAACTATAAAAAGATAGTGGAGAGAGTACATACAAGAAACTCTCTACAAAACAAGCGGAGGGCAGGAGAAATCTTCAGTTAGATTTGAACTCTTACTGCAGTGAACTGGAATGCGTTCTGTTGATTTTACAGAGATTAATCCTAAACAACGGGAAACATACCACACACACTTATGTATACACACACATACATAGACGCACGCACACACATACACACACACACACACGCACGCACATGCATAGACATACATTACTGTATTCTTACATGCAGAGATATATCATTCCAGACTCTGGTACACACACCTACATCATTACAGGCTGTTGACTTACTGAGATGTATCATTACACACGATGGTGCCTACATAAAGTTGTGTGTCATTCGAGACTGTGGTACCTATTTACAAAAACCTTCACTACATCATCATCATCATCATCATCATCATCATCATCATCAACATCAACATTAACATCAACATTCACATCCTGTTGGGCAATTTTCTCGTAGCAGTAAGTCATATCAGCCTTTCGCTAACTGAAATATCTCATCTGTGCTCGCCACGATGACAGATGATAGTAATTCACTGACTGAACGAGTTGATCTTGGCCATTGTCTGTTTCTTGTCCGTTCATCTGCCCTGCATCTAATGATATTCGTCATAGGCGCCGAGCTGGCAGAATCGTTAGCACGCCAGGCGAAATGCTTAGCGGTATTTCGTCTGCCGCTACATTCTGAGTTCAAATTCTGCCGAGATCGACTTTGCCTTTCATCCTTTCGGGGTCGATAAATTAAGTACCAGTTGCACACTGGGTTCGATGTAATCGACTTAATCCGTTTGTCTGTCCTTGTTTGTACCCTCTGTGTTTAGCCCCTTGTGGGTAATAAAGAAATAGATATTTCGTCTGCGTTACGTTCTGAGTTCAAATTCCGCCGAGGTCGACTTTGCCTTTCATCTTTTCGGGGTCGATAAATTAAGTACCAGTTGCACACTGGGGTCGATGTAATCGACTTAATCCGTTTGTCTGTCCTTGTTTCTCCTCTCTTTGTTTAGCCCCTTATGGGTAGTAAAAGAAATAGGTATTCGCCATTGACTCACATTGATATTGTTCACATCCACCATGCTGCAGCCCATCATTTCAACGTAACCCTGGCTCGAGTGGTTAATGAGACCTTAGGCCATGCCAAGGGGCCACCCATGATTTGGCCCAGGGTTGCTGATTCCAATATTCACAACAGGCTTCTGTTTACATGATAATTAAGCCATGTTGTTATTGTTGTTAAGCAACAAGATGGGTAAGGGTGATTAGATGATGGTCTAGGGCTTAGGGGCGGGCGACCCCAGACCTTGGAAAAAAAATCTTTGGTGGTCGATTTCATCACTTGACAATTTATTAATCAACCTCCAAAGGAAGAAAAAGTTGACCTCTGCAGGATTTGAACTCGGGACATAAAGGACCGGAACAAACAGTGCAGGGCATGTTGTCCGATGCTCTAACGAATCTTCCAGCTCACAATCCCTTTATTTAAATATTCAATAAAATGTAAAATATTTATATATGCCCCAGCATGGCCACAGCCTTAGAGCTGAAACATATACAATGAAAGAATAAAGGAGGTTATTTAAAGAAGCACACGGGCATACGAGCCACAACACAACACGAGCAGTAAAACCGTATAAAAAATGTTAAGTGCGTCGAACAAGAAGGCATTAGAGGCGTGGGCGTGGTTGTATGGTCAAGAGGTTTACTTCTCAACCAGATGAGCGTAGGAACAGTGCCATTGTGCAGCATCAAGCACAAGGGTCATCCACTACAGCCTCGGGCTGACCAAAGCCTTGTCAGTGTTCCTTGTGGACGGAAACTAAGAGAAATTTATCGTATAAATGTGGGGGGGGACACCGCTTGACAGCCGGTGCTGGTGTGTTTACGTCCCCGTAACTTAGTGGCACGGCAAAAGAACATTATAGAATAAATACTAAGCTTAGAAATAAGTACTGGAATCGATTCCATCGACTAACTTCCAGGCGATGCCCCAGCATGGCCTCAGTCCTAATACTGTAAAAGATAATGTTGTTGTTGTTGTTTTTGATGTTGTTGTTGTTGTTGTTGTTGTTACGACGACGGCCACAGATTTTCTCCGGAGTCGCTTTTTTGGTAGAAAGTCAAATTTCAGCTTCATTCGAATTAAACCAAAGATGCAGTTCGGAGTTATCTCCCTTACATCAATAATTTCTCTCTGTACTCCACGTCTCTTGTTATTGGGCATCAAAGCGTATCTTCTTTAATGATGTTTTTTTGCTGAAGCAAAAAACGAGTTAATTGATTCGATCCCCGTGAAATATGGATTTAAATTTGATTGCGTAAAAGACAATTGTCATCTTTGGATAGAATATTGTCTCAAACACGATAACAAATCGTTTCTGTATGCGAGTGCGTGTGTGCAAATAGTAAATATCGTGCGTTTTTTTAACATTAGTCCCATAGAAAGGCAAAATAAGTAAAGAATGACAATTGGGATTCGAACCATTTATCTATTGATTGTTGGTGAATATCACCATCGATCTTTGGGCGACGAAGGGTAAAGCTGACATCAGCAGGGTTTGAACTCTAAACGTAACGAGATGCTGTTAAATACAATAATGGGTCACCCAAGCGATTCGGCTAATCCAGTACTAATCCTCTCATGGTTATTACTGCAGTGTACAACCCTGTCGTGTATTACGGCCGCGGTGTACAGTCTCCCTCGTGTGGTACTACGACCGCAGTAGTCTACCACGGCGGCGAGCTGGCAGAAACGTTAGCACGCCGGGCGAAATGCGTAGCCGTATTTCGTCTGCCGTTACGTTCTGAGTTCAAATTCCGCCGCGGTCGACTTTGCCTTTCATCCTTTCGGGGTCGATTAAATAAGTACCAGTTACGTACTGGGCTCGATGTAATCGACTTAATCCGTGTGTCTATCCTTGTTTGTCCCCTCTGTGCTTAGCCCCTTGTGGGTAGTAAAGAAATAGGTATTTCGTCTGCCGTTACGTTCTGAGTTCAAATTCCGCCGAGGTCGACTTTGCCTTTCATCCTTTCGGGGTCGATTAAATAAGTACCAGTTACGCAGTGGGATCGATATAATCGACTTAATCTGTTTGTCTGTCCTTGTTTGTCCCCTCTGTGTTTGGCTCCTTGTGAGTAGTAAAGAAATAGGTATTCTACCACTGTGGCGGTATACCACTCTATGGTGTACCACTCCATTGGGTACTACCACTGAGATGGTGGAATTCGGTTTTGTTTTATTTTGGGTTCTTTCAAAAATTCGTCTTTTTGGTTGAATCGGTTTGTGTCTAAAAGGCTTCCCTACACGACTGTCCCTTCCCCGCCATCTTTGTTTCTTCATAACTTTTATAAAAGGAATATTTTTTAAATAAAATTTTCTACGAATACCTTTCAGGTGGCGTAGATCCCGATTATATTAGAATTCAATGAGAAAAAAATTGATGGGCTCGCACACATACATACTAACACCCATTATATGAATTTTTCAAGATTCCGAGTTTCATTTTGTAGATATTATATATTGTGTGTGTCTATGAATGTGTGCGGACCCGTCATTCTTTTATTTTTCTTATTTTTCCCCTAAATTCCGATATAATTATAGTCAACACCATATGAAAGGTATTTGTAAAAATTTCCATTAAAAAATAGCCATTTCTAAAAAAGTTGCGAAGAAATAAAGTCAACTCGAGTGAATTATCCAAAACTCCCCTCCCTCACATCGAAATTATTATACATTTTTTTTTTACATTAAATTACAATATAATCGGAATTTTCACCATCTGGATCGTATTTGAAAAATATCCATTTTTCTGAAAGTAACACGGAAACAAAGTCGGTTGGGAGATGCTCACTTGTATAGGCGTGCCTTCTTGGATGCGGTGTCTGGAATGTTTGAGCTCCATATTGTACCAGCTGGACACAAAACAGCCGATGAGATGGCATTTCCTTCGTTTTATAGTGTGAGAGTGGAGAGCATAAGTAAAGATTTCCGGATTAGAGATGCACTGAGTGCCGATACTTAACACTTTCTTCCGGATGCTTTCCAATTCGTGAATTATGAATAAAAGTTGTCTGGTCTGGCATTGGTGACTCGGTTAATGAGGCCACAACTGTGAGACAGCGTTTACCTCTGATAAGCAAGATGATATGATATTTGATGAGTTCCTTGGGTGGCGTTCATTCATACATACATCTAGGTTAGAAACCGGCTCTTTCTCTACTGGCAAGAAATCTTGAAATAAAACTGAACAATGACATACATACATTCCTTCACATATACAAACACTCGAAACAAAATTAGATACTTCGTTAGGTTGGCAAATAGAGATAGCATAGGATATCAAGCTTAACTGG
Organism: Octopus sinensis; assembly: GCF_006345805.1. Taxonomy (NCBI): domain Eukaryota; kingdom Metazoa; phylum Mollusca; class Cephalopoda; order Octopoda; family Octopodidae; genus Octopus; species Octopus sinensis. The sequence continues at coordinate 19,430,245 of NC_043010.1, forward strand.
TCGACTTGACGGACACCGGGTGGGGGGGGGAGCCGTTGAATAGGAGAATTTGAATATGAGTCGATAGCGTTTAACAAAGAGCTGATGACAGAGAGAAATAGCTTAGAGGGGAAACTAGTTAGCTAGCAAGACGAAGCGATTAGAAAAAAAAAAATTTTGACTATTTCTTCAACACGAAACACGAAGGCTTCATTGTCAGAGCAAGGGTTTGTGCACTAAAACAAGAGAGGACAAAAGCTGTTCGGTGTGCACAGGTGAGGGGGGCGCAACATGACAACAAGGCCATAATTTGGTCTTTGGCGGTTCAAGATGGGCTCATGCTAATCGGTTCCAAGCAAAAATGTTCGACTTTGCTCAACTGTTCGGAGTAAACGATAAGTCAGAGATGGTTCTGGACTTTAGTGCTTATCTCGATGGCCTGCCGCAGCTCTCGGTATGAGAAGCAAAAGCACTGCAAAGGCCAATAAATGCAAGTGAGATACGATAGGTGTTGGTATTTAGTAGTTTGTGCAAGGGACAAATCAACCGATTTGGACCGGATTGCCCTACGAGTTTTATGGTTTGGGTCAGACTTGTTTGGCGCCCATCTTCCGCAACCGGCAAAAGAACGGGATAATTCCCATTTCTGTAAGCTAGGGCGTGTTTAATGCTATTGAGAAAGGACTCCAACAAAAAGGATATTACAGATAATTTTTTGTTTATAAACCTGCTAAACGAAGAATTTCAACATTTTTTCAAATATGTTATCTAAGAGGTTAGCGTTTGTCATCGGTGGATGCACAAACGTGTACCTCCCCCAAATGATCCATTTATGACAACCTCCATCTCATTCTATACAATATAGAGGGAGTGGGTAATATGTCTGGCGTTAGTGGACCCTGGTCAATTTGGATTAGTTGACCATCGCTAATTCGTAGCTGTCCTACGAAGGACTTTCGAGTTGGGAATTTGTATGGATAACTTCCAGAAATCCCTGGCCTAGCAGTGCTACTCTTCAGGCTCGGAAGTGTCACTGATGCGACTGTCCGGACGCGAAACAAAGAAACTGTACTGTACATGCCCGTGCAGTGTCCGGACATTGCTGACTTTGGAGTTAGGTCGAACAGCTGTGATCGTGTGTGGGACGAATCCAGCAACCGGGCGAGTTTATCGTGAGGATCGCTTCATCACCCATCTTTAACAAGACGGAGAAGGCGGCGTCCCTCTCTCTAGTGGCTGCAGTGAAAGAGGTTGTGTGCTGAACAAGGCTGAAAGGATTACGAAGACACTTCCCTCTTCGGTCAAACTCAACAACGTTTTCAAGTTCTACATGGAAAAAAAAAGTAAGAGTAGAGAGGGAAGTGCCGTCCTCCAGTGAGTTTTTCTAAAGGTGAGTGACTGCGATAAACATGGTTAGGGTGAATGGACCTGCTGTGAGCATGCACTCGTTGATTGGAGAACAAAAGATGGACAAAGATCTGAACCGTCTGTGATCAGGATTATCCTGGGTCCCAGGGATTCCTTGATTGATCCCAGTTACAGGCTATCCCTTATCAGGAGGACGGTATGGATATGGATATGTGTTCACACCTTTTTTGTATTCTATGAATACTGCTTCCTTCTTTCTCTTTTTTTCCTCCTCATCTTTCTATTTAAACTCTTACACTAATTGGGAATGTCCTTGTAATGTATCCCTCATCGGATGCCCCGATGGCAAATGAAAGAAATTGTAATCATCATTATTACTGTTGTTGTTGTTCTTCTTCTTCTCTTTCTCCTCCTCCTCCTCCTTCTTCTTCTTCTTCTTCTCTTTCTTCTCCTCCTCCGCCTCCTCCTCCTTCTCCTTCTTCTTTTTCTTCTTCACCTCCTCCTCCTCCTCCTTCTTGACGTTTTAAGCTTAAATCCCTTCGAGGTCAAATTTCGCCATTCATCTTTCCACTATCAATAGAATCAAACACCAACACCAGCCAAATATTCAGCTCAATGATTATTGACTGATTCCCTCCTTCCCTTAAATTTGCTGGCCCTGTGTCTTATTAAAAACGATTATCACTATTGTTGTTTCCTCTAAACCTTGACCCCCATAATTAGTGGCCTACAAAAACAGATGTTCTTTGCTGTTATTTTTCCCCCTCTCCTAACTGTAACCCTAATGGCGGCCTGCTATAACAAACGCTAAAGTCGATGAACAAGACAGAGAAATGCTGCACAGTTGATGCAATGTTAAACATGCATCGTTCATGTGTAGCCAGGATAAGGTCCTGGCTGATTTTCGCACGTAACACGTATTAATTTAAGGATTTCGAATCAGACAAAAAAAATTCAAAACGTACTGCGATGATGATGATGATGATGATGATGATGATGATATGTGAGAGAGAGCGGCGTCGAGCTGGCAGAATCGTTAGCACGTCGGGCGAAATACTTAGTGGTATTTCGCCTGCCGCTACATTCTGAGTTCAAATTCCGCCGAGGTCGACTTTGCCTTTCATCCTTTCGGGGTCGATAAATTAAGTACCAGTTACGCACTGAGGTCGATGTAATCGACTTAATCCGTTTGTCTGTCCTTGTTTGTCCCCTCTATGTTTAGCCCTTTGTGGGTAGTAAAGAAATAGATGTGAGAGAGAGAGAGAGAGAGAGAGAGAGAGAGAGAGAGAGAGAGAGAGAGAGATCATCATCGCCTTTACGTATACTGAGCGTGCTTGCCTGGATCAGAAAGAATTCGTTGTGGTAGATTTTCTACAACTTGCTGCCGCTCCTGACACGAATTCTCACCTATTTCCAAACCGAAATATTAATTTCACCATGGTCAGATATGTTTACACAGGAGAGTGGAAGTGATTGACACTGCCTGAATGACGGTGACACTCGCTTACAATACATACACACAACTACACAGTATGTATGTATGTATGTATGTATGTATGTATGTATGTATGTATGTATGTATGTATGTATGTATGTATGTATGTATGTATGTATGTATGTATGTATGTATGTATGTATGTATGTATGTATGTATGTATGAACATACGTACTCCCTATTTTCTGTTTCTGTTTAAAGCCTGGCACTCTTGCTATCAATGTTCTTTTTCCGAACCACAGCTTATGAAGCGATGGGGGTGGGATGACATAAGCACAAACACACACACACACACATTACAGCAACATTCGTCCTAAACCAGGACTGCCATGTTATATTGGCAAACAATGTTTACTCCATTAGAGGTGTTTCCCAGCGCCCCCAAATTTTTAAGCTAAGGAAATACAATAGAAGTTGACTAAATTTCAAATCCATACATGGACTCACTGAGTAACATATATATATATATATATATATAATATATATATATATATATATATATATATATATATATCAATATCCAGTAACTATTGGCATTAATATACCCTGAAGTGAGTTATCGGATCTTTTCGGTTTGAACGGCAGTTTTTAACATAATTTCTAGGTAATTAAAAAATTTTAAACATCGTATACTGGTAGAATGTGTTTATAAAATATCTTTTTCTCTTGGCTTTATTGAGAAAATTCTATAGTTTGTAAGATATTTGTTTTTTTTCTTCAATTTCTGCAATTTCAGCCAATCAGTGACGTCTATTGAGTTAAAAAGCATTCTGTGCCGTATGAATATTTCCCTCGTTTAAGAAACAGATTGGGTTTATTTGCATTCTGAAGAAAAAAATATACCCTTCCCCTCACCCCTAACCCTAAAACAGATTGAAATGCAATAGATCGATTCTAGGGTCATAATTATGGGTGACAATTTCATATGACACCGCTAGAAAAAACTGTCGTTCAAACCGAAAAGATCCGAGTTATCTCTTTAAAAATAACCCAATAAAAATATCACTTCCACACAGAAAAAAAAAAAAAACTATCGCCAAAAACAAAATAAGAAAAGAAAATTCTTTTTATGAGTTTTCTCGTGTCGTATGAAGAATTGTTCCTTGTTTGTTTTACCATTACAACTTGAACTAGATTTTAGCAAAGATATTGTTTTCATTTATATGTATTATATTTTCTTTTCTTGTCACTTTTTTTTCTTGCTTATTTTCTTAAACTAGATTTTGATAAAAGGTTTTACTCGTTATCGTAAGCACACTTATTTTTCCTATTTCGCTTTTCAGCGTTTAATTCATTGTGTACAACTTTTTATCTTAATTTGTGTGTGTTTGTGCGCGCGCGCAATTTTGTCCACCACGTTTTCAATGTTTTTCAGCCTGTTGTGGCTCCTCATGTTGTCCCACTGTTCTTTTTGTCCCTACGTTCCATTTGTGCTACTTTACTTACGAGGGACGTTCAATGAGTAATGCCCCTGACCCACTTGCAGTTGTTTGATCTAGCTGAAATTTTGCATGTGCAATTATTTATATCTCTATAGATTAAGTGACAAATTGCAGCTCTGAACTAATTGTGGTTTCTGATTTACAGGTGTTTGAACTGAGTCAAGTGTGAAATGGAGCCTGTTGAGTGTCGAGCAGTAATCCGGTTTTTGTATTTGAAAGGATGCACACCACAGGAGAGTTTTGATGAAATGAAAGTAACTTATGGTGATGATACCCCATCATATGACCTTGTAAAACGCTGGCATCGTGAATTCAAACATGGTCGGAACTCTGGGGAAACAGCTTCCAGATCTGGTCGCCCTTCTTCTGCCATTGTTGAGGCATCTGTCCGTCAAGTTGAGGCTGCCATTTTGGAAGATCGACGCATAACAATTCGCCAAATAGCCCATCAGGTCAAGATTAGTACCGGGTTTGTGGAAACTATCATTCATGACCATTTGCATATGCAAAAGGTGTCTGCTAGATGGATTCCCAGGTTGCTCACACCTTTCCAGAAGCAAGAACGCGTCGAGTGCTCGAGGATGAATTTGGAGATGTGCCAAGAAGATGAGTCAAAATTTTTCAAATGACTGATTACACAGGATGAAACCTGGGTCCATCACTATGATCCAGAGACCAAAGCCCAGTCAATGCAGTGGAAGCACCGTGACTCACCTCCTCCAAAGAAGGCAAGGATGTAGCCCTTCGCTGGCAAGGTCATGCTCACAGTCTTCTGGGACCAGGACGGAGTAGTGATGACAGATTTCCTGGCAAAGGGTACCACAATTACAGGAGCCTATTATGCTTCAATTTTGAGGAAATTAAGAGAAGCTATCAAAATCAAGAGGCGGGGCAAGATCAGCAAAGGCATCCTCCTCCTGCAAGACAACGCTCCGGTCCACAACTCGCGTGTCACCAGATCAGAAGCAAAGGCGTGCGGCTATGAACTCCTCCCCCATCCCCCCTACTCTCCTGACCTTGCACCCTCTGATTTTCACCTCTTCCCAGCCATGAAGTTGTTTTTGAAAGGAATGATGCAGCCTTGATTTCTGAAGTCACGTCGTGGTTGGAGGACCAAGCTGGGGTCTTCTACAAAAACGGTCTCCAGAGCTGCATCAAACGATGGGAGAAATGCGTAACTCTGGGTGGTTCCTATGCAGAAAAAGACTAATAACTATGCCAAGTTTCGTTGGTCTACTGCTATGGGAAGTGGGTCAGGGGCATTACTTATTGAACGCCCCTCGTATATGGACACAAACACACACACACATTTATTTTTATTGGCGCATATGAGTATATATATATATGTATATATATATATATAATATATATATATATATATATATATATATATATATATATATATATATATATATATATATATATGGAAATTGTAAGGACATCTGGTAACTTGACTGACGAAAGAAGGCTACGAATGTCTCGTCCTTTTTTTCCCCTATCACTCTAATTGTTATTTTTCCTGTCCACCTTTATATTGTCTCTCTGTCCGGATGTTTTATTGTCCTCTATTGTGGTTTGTTCCATTATATATATATATATATATATATCATCAACATCATCGTTTAAAGTCCGTTTTCCATGCTGGCATGGGTTGGACAGTTTGACTGAGGTCTGGAGAACCAACTGCTGCACTAGGTTCCAATCTGATCTGACAGTGTTTTTATAGCTAAATGCCCTTCCTATTGCCAACCGTTTCCAGGGTATAGTAGGTGCTTTTTACGTGCCTCCGGCACAGGAGCCAATCAGGCGGGCCTGACATCGATCACATTCGGATAGTGCTTTTTACGTGCCACCGGCACGAGGGCCAGTCAGTGGGTACTGGCATTGGTCACATTCGGATGGTGCTTTTTACATGCCACTGGTACAGGAGCCAGCCAGGTTCTATATATAGACCAATCGAGTCAACCTCAGTAATGTACCCATAATGACCACTGGAAACAGCTGTAATCCAGATTTGCTCCAATGGGGGTAAATTTTGAATCCTTGTCTATTGGTGCAAAGAACTACATGAGAGTTTAAGAAGATATAAATCTTGAGAAGGCTGTAATATAGTGGTTTCTCCATGGAAGATCTTGCAGTAGCTGCATCTGTCAAACTAATTTATATGGAAAAGACTTTAAGCAGTATCCGTTCTAGAGTTCTAGAGTTTTGAGGAGTGCAGAACTATCTCATAGCCATTATTGCCCCAGGTCTATTCTGACTCGGAATTGTAGCACTTATCAGGGTCCCGTATATGCGTTAATTAATATATTAGTGCTTGCAAGGCGGCGAGCTGGCAGAAACGTTAGCGCGCCGGGCGAAATGCTTAGCGGTCTGCCGCTACGTTCTGAATTCAAATTCCGCCGAGGTCTACTTTACCTTTCATCCTTTCGGGGTCGATAAATTAAGTACCAGTTACGCACTGGGGTCGATGTAATCGACTTAATCCGTTTGTCTGTCCTGGTTTGTCCTCTCTGTATTTAGCCCCTTCTGGGTAGTAAAGAAATAGGTATTTCGTCTGTCTTTATGTTCTGAGTTCAAATTTCGCCGAGGTAGACTTTGCCTTTCATCCTTTGGGAGTCGATAAATTAATTAGCCGTTGCGTACTGGGGTCGATCTAATCGATTGGCCTCCACCCAAAAAATTTCGGGCCTTGTGCCTAGAGTTGAAAGGAATATATTAGTGCTAACTTACCTATGTACGTGAAGACGAGATTCGGTGGACCGTGCAAGAAGAAACTTTCATGGTTCAACGGAAAAGAAGACAGCTACAGCAATGCATTGTGGAGTGCAGAGAGCAAAGTGAAGCAAGCAAGACGTCTTGATCATCCTCTGCATCTGTTTCCATCGCAGTCGTCTTGGCCTGGTCTTGCCACTGGATTGAAGACGCTCACGGGTGAGAGTAAGGTTGACGGTGCGCAACTCTGCTTCGCTTTAAGCAAAGTCACTACCCAAGCAATCAGTCATCCTTGGGGATGGCTAACTGGCACTCCATCTGTTACGGCGACGGGTGTTCCAGTTGATCTGATCAACGGAACAGCCTGCTCGAGAAATTAACGTAAAAGTGGCCGAGCACTCCACAGGCACGTGCACCCTTAACGTAGTTCTCGGAGAGATTCAGCGTGGCACGGAATGTGACAAGGCTGGCCCTTAAAAATGCTGGTGTAACTCATTTTTGCCAGTTGAGTGGCCTGGAGCAATGTGAAATAAAGTGTCTTGCTCAAGGGTACAACGCGCCGACTGGGATCGAACTCGCGGCGTTACGATCATGGGCCGAATACCCTAACCACTAAACCACACACTTTCACTGAAGGGGACGGCTAAATAGCCCTCACGCCCCGACGGACGAACATGTTGGTAATATGGGTAACAAAACTGTTGAAGCTAATGACGAGTGTTCCTATTGATTTAGAAATCCTTATATATTGCATTATGACAGTATTCACAGTGAAACAGGCAGCTCAGCACCGAGGAAATTGGACAGAAAGTGGGGTTCAACTAAGAGAGGTTCAATAAAGAGAGGTTCAATTAAGAGAGGTTCAATAAAGAGAGGTTCAGTTAAGAGAGGTTCAATTAAGAGAGGTTCAATAAAGAGAGGTTCAATAAAGAGAGGTTCAATTAAGAGAGGTTCAATAAAGAGAGATTCAATTAAGAGAGGTTCAACTAAGAGGAGTTCAACTAAGAGGGGTTCAACTAATAGAGGTTCAATTAAGAGAGGTTCAACTAAGAGGGGTTCAATTAAGAGAGGTTCAGCTAAGAGGGGTTCAGCTATGAGAGGTTCAACTAAGAGGGGTTCAACTAAGAGAGGTTCAACTAAGAGAGGTTCAATTAAGAAAGGTTCAACTAAGAGGGGTTCAATTCAGAGAGGTTCAACTAAGAGAGGATCAATAAAGAGGGGTTCAATTAAGAGAGGTTCAATTAAGAGAGGTTCAATTAAGAGAGGTTCAACAAAGAGAGGTTCAACAAAGAGAGGTTCAACAAAGAGAGGTTCAACTAAGAGAGGTTCAATTAAGCAAGCATTTGAGAAAGTCTCTTAATTTCCTTTTTATATAATAATGGCTTCAAATTTTTCCACAAGGACAGCCACTTGGGGAGAATGGATGAGGCGATTACATTGACCCCAATGTTTCACTGGTACTTTATTCATCGACCCCGAAAGGTTGAAAGGCAAAGTCAACCTTTGCGGAATTTGAACTCAGAACGTTGCGATGGCCTAAATACCGATAAGGTATTTACGAAAAGGGCCCAATGCAGCACATTATAAATACAGACCAGCCCCATTCACACCACCACCATCACCACCATCAATGCCACCACCAGGGCCACCACCATAATCTTCACAATCAAAACCACCAACCACAATAACAATATTCTTTTCTACTCTAGTCATAAGTCCCGAAATTGGGGGCGGGG
>NC_043010.1:19443979-19446479 GCF_006345805.1 Octopus sinensis
TATGTATGTGTGAGCTAAAAGGAGAATCCTCTATACAGTACATAGATCTGTTAGAAATAGTAGCCAAATCTCCCTCAAATCACACCCTGCTGCCTTACGTTTCTATTGTCCTCCATATAGTAACTCGATCTGTTAGAAATAGCAGCAAAATTTTCCCCTCGTGTCTCAGTTTTAGGTATATAAGTATGTTCCAAGGACGTTGACTTAACATCATCATCATCATCATCATCATCATCATCATCGTGATTGTCGTTTTAACGTTCACTTTTTCATGCTTGCATGGGTCGGACGGAGTTCATTGAGACCGGTTTTCTTCGACCTGGTGTCCTTCCATGTGTGTGGACAAAACAACTGTAGCACTCAACACTTTTGATAATAGTTACATATGCGATTTAATAACAGTTTGACCCGACTCTGGGACAATTTGAGTGTTTCGTAGGCTTGTACGACGGAACTTTATATCCATCTGTGTGTTTGTTTACATTTTGCGTGCGCGCGCGCGCGTGTGTATCTGTGGAAAATCGCTTCGTTTATAAGTTAAGTATGCTAAAGAGACATTGACTGAAAGACGCAATCTCTCTCTATATATAAAGCTGAAGTTGTCTGTGTATGGCAGGTTTGGAAGCCTTCAACTAACGCTATCTCCGAGACCCTGTGGCACAAGTTGACCAAAATTGAGAGTATGATAGAAGAAGGCTTGCTCTTCCTTCCATTGAAGAAAAAATTCAAATCGGACCATGTTAACACCAAAAATTATTTACATCAAAAAGGTGCTTTTTTTCTTTGAAATTCCCTATTTTTTACAATTTTTTGACTGATTTGTCGCCATTTTTCGGTGTATTTCAACCAGAAAAATGTTCCCTTAAAGAGAATAACAAGCTACATAATGCAAAAGTTTTACTTTTCAAAAATTCCAATTCTAAAGGGTCGAAACAAACCCGAGCAACGCTGGGCGATACTGCTAGTACTTGATATAGTATTTGTGGATGTTTTGCTGTGACATTTCGACGATATTGGACTCTCGAGACAGTGTTTGGTAAAATGAAGTTTCGTGGTCCTTTTCTTGTTCAGAACTTTGTTTCTTAGTATTTGTCCATGACAGTGATCAGGTGACAAATATATACAAAAGAAGGCGGCGAGCTAGCAGAAACGTTAGCACGCCGGAGCGAAATGCTTAGCGATATTTCGTCTGCCGTTACGTTCTGAGTTCAAATTCCGCCGAGGTCGACTTTGCCTTTCATCCTTTCGGAGTCGATAAATTAAGTACCAGTTACGCACTGGGGTCGATGTAATCGACTTAATCCATTTGTCTGTCCTTGTTTGTCCCCTCTATGTTTAGCCCCTTGTGGTTAGTAAAGAAATGGGTATATACAGAGGAGTACACACCTTGACATCTACTACTACTACTACTACTACTACTACTACTACTACTACCACTACTACTACATAGGAACTGTTTTATCTATGTATTCATCCATTTTAAAGGCAGTATGTTGAAATTTGAATATTTGGCTGCTGTTTCTAACACGTGACCACGTACCCAACCATACCCCTGTTATTAGTATCAACAACAATCATAACACACCACAATGTCTTCTAATAACATACATACACTCTAAATTTAATTATAAATCTTTCTTTTTTTGCAAATTGACAACGAAAAGTCACATAAAGGAGAGAAATGGACAAAACACAACAAGATTGATATTTTTCTACCTAGGGCACGGCATTGACCCCTTCCATCAGTTACACAGTGAAAATACTACAAAGATATCATTATTCAAAACACCCAGAGTCTGACAACATTACGTGCATACCCGTAAAACACCTCCAGAAACTACCAACATCACAGCATAAATACTCCTAAAATAACCCTGAGACTTTATTTACATTATTTACATTTGACGGATATTTGTCCTCATCTTGTTTGTTGTTAACACAACATTTCGGCTGATATACCCTCCAGCCTTCATCAAGTGTCTTGGGGAAATTTTGAACCTGGGTTCTCATTCCTAAGGTATTTTCCAATGTTATTATTATTATTACTACTAATCCCAAGATTCCGAGTTCGATTCCAGGCAGTGACCTGAATAGTAATAATAATAATAATAATAATAATAATAATAATAATAATAACACCATCGAAAAATGCCTTAGAACATCGCATTCAGATATGACATTAGTCACCAGAGGGAGCTGGAGTCGATGAGGAATCCTCTATGCAATTGCTACCTATGAGGAATCCTCTATGCAATTGCCAAATTCCTTCATCTCTCACCTTACCATCTAAAATAAAAGGGCACTTTCGATAATGTGGTCCTGAGTTCTCTGGACATAGGGAAAAGTTAGGATGGAGTGCTTTTGATCATAGGTCTGTTTAAGTTTGGTTTGGGGCTAAACAATGACAGCAACACCCTTTACAACAATTGCATAAGGGCCCCATCAACTACAGCACATTCCTTACTAAATATGATTGACATCAACAAAGGCCCGACTTCGT
>NC_043010.1:19451479-19531479 GCF_006345805.1 Octopus sinensis
TCTCTCTCCCTCTCCCTCCCTCTTCCCCCTCTCTCGCTCCCTCTCTTCTACTTAACAGGTTTATTTCTTAGACGACATATGTTGGTCCCATTGATATATATATATTACAACTTGCTGCTGCAGATTTCAAAACTCGGTTCATATGTTTCATAACAAGCTTTACTAGTCTTCTCTTTTTCCCCATTCCCCCTCTCTCCCCTATCCTTTCACTTTCTCATCTCCCCTCTCCCTCCGCTCTCCCTTCTCTCTCTCTCTCTCTCTCTCTCTCTTTCTCTCATGTGTGTCTCACTTTGTGTTTCACAAATTGTCCTACTTAATATCCACATCATTCTATCTATCTATCTTTATCTATCTATCTATATATATATATATATATCACCTTCTCTCTCTTTTCATCTGTCCCTTTCTCCTGTCTTTTGTTCTCACGTGACCGCTAGCCGCTGTTGAGCGCTCTTTTCGTTTCAGCAGTCGCAGAAGCAACACGTATTTGTTCGTCTCCCTGCGGCCATTAGGCACAACTTCACAAGCCAGCCCCATACTCAACTCGTCCTGTCGAAAGACCCTTGTCCTACGTCCTGGTTTTGTTTTGTTGTTTATTTTTTATTTTTACCGTTATTATTTTTACGTTTTTGTATTCTTATTGGTGTCACGTATTCTGTATTTTTGTTCGTGTACTTCGTTCGTTTTCCGTCCTCGTGTTGTATACATTCGAAGCTTTCTTCCAGGGGATCTAATGCGCTTGGCTTAGATTTTCCTTGGCGGGCTGGCCATATCGGAGCAATCTCAAGATTAATCAGCCGAAATTGCTAAGATGATCTGGTTCTTGACTGATGACTGAGGGCTTCGAATGTCCCGTCCTGTGGTTCTTGTGTCGTCTCTGTGGTGTTTCATGTTCTTGTCCATGTCTGTAATTATTTTTACTGTTTACCTATATATATATATATATATATATAATATATATATATATATATATATGTACGTATGTATGTATGTATGTATGTATGTATGTATCTATCTATCTATCTATCTCTATCTATCTATCCCTATCTATCTATCTATCTATCTATCTATCTATCTATCTATCTATCTATCTATCTATCTATCTATCCATCTATTTATCTATCTATCTATATCTGCCTCATTCTGTATCTCATTGTTTCTTTATTCATCCACAATTTCTCTACTCCTCCTCTCTCAGACAGACAGATAGACAAATAGATGGATGGATGGATGATATATAGACAGATAGATAGACAGATATATAGATACGTACATACATACATACATACATACATAGACAGACTGACAGATAGATAGATGGATGGATGGATAGATATAAACAGAAAAGGCAAGCTAAAATCACAGTTGCATTAGATTCATGTTCAGAGGAGTCTCTTAAACGTTTCGGACGTACACAGTTCATCTCTTTCTCACTCTGCTCCTCGTTTTCCCTTCACTCTCCTCTCTTTTTCCTAACACACGCGCGCGCATACACATCGCCTCTCTCTCTCTCTCTCTCTCTCTCTCTCTCTCTCTCCCTCTCTTTATCTCTCTATATTTATGTATCATACACACGCGCACACTCAGATAAGTGGTATCGTCACGCACACATCATCAGTCGATTACAAAAGCCAATGAATAAATACCGCCATTTGGGTATTTGGCTATAAAACATATGGGAAACGATAACAGTTTGTTTCTGCATCTCTGTCACACACACACCTCCATCATCATATCGCCAGCAAAATAAACATCAGCATCATCGTCTCCCCACCGCCAACACATTATTCCCCATCATCATCATCACAATGAGACAGATTCTGCAGACATCGCTTGTCCGGCTAGAAAGAGTAATGAAATCCTTCTCAGGAAAGATGGTCCTGAGTTCCCTGAACATATTTAGGTTCCCGTAAACTAGCGGTTCGGCAAAGAGATCGATAGAATAAGTACTGCGCTTAAAAAAAGTCCTGGGATCGATTTATTCGAGTAAAAACCCTTTAAGGCGGTACTCCAGCATGGCCGCAGTTAAATGACTGAAACAAGTAAAACAATGGCTCGGAAAAGACCTTTGATCTTTTTCAGACTGTGGAGAAAATGACTAAAATTTGCCCTGTTTATAATTATACCATATGTTATATATATATACATGCATGTATGTATATATATATATTATATATATATATATATATATATATATATATATATATATATATATATATATAATATAGAGAGAGAGAGAGAGAGAGAGAGAGAGAGAGAGAGAGCAATTAGAAAATGGAGGGATCAATAGGTGGTATTCATCAACTTCTAGACATTATATTATATCAATTTATTTATTTATTTACTAAAAGAATAATTAACACACAGGAATAGAAATTGGGATAATATCTTACAGCTGTTTCAGCCAAAAGGCAAAAATACCTCATTTCTACCTTTATTCCTCCAGTAGACTGAAGTAATTAGTAGATGAAATTGAAGTACTTGGGTGTTTCTCTAGGCTTCGTCAGAGATTTTAGAAAGTACATAAGGTTAAGTTATAAATATAAATACACACACATATGCATACTTATACATATACATAAATACATATACCTACACTTAAATGTACATGCATATTTGCATATATATGCATACAAAAGAATCAATTATTATTATTATTATTATTATTATTATTATTATTATTATTATTATTATTATTATTATTATTATTATTATTATTATTATTATTATTATTAGATGCATTATATTGTTCATATTAGATAAAATATAAACACAGAGGTATGAGAAAGTTATAAGATGAATAATATTGTAATTTATAAAAGCAATATATCTTAAAGTTATTTCAGTTGTGCAAGAATGAAACTGCATATACTTGAGGAACATACATATATATTTCCGCTCATATATATATATATATATATATATATATATATATATATATACTCCGTTATGCCAGACACTTGATGAACCGGACGAAATCTGATTTAATCCATTAAGTCCTAGAGTACTTAAATTTCTTAATATTACTTTTAAAATTTTTACAGATGATTGAAAATGGGTTAAAAAAAAAAAAAAACTATTAAAACTCCTTTACTTCAAGTAGAAATGGAAATACTCGGTGCCCTATAAATAGGACACTGGGACAATGTGAAATAGCTTATTTTATGTTCTCATTTAGCGTCCTATTTATAGGACAGTGGAACTTAATGGCTTAAAAGAGCGATTATCAATGTTTATCAGTGTTGTGTCGTTCTACAATATTTCAGCGATTAAGCATCGTGCAGCTTTATATTTTATATCATGGCTTCGATAGAGGATAATAATCTAAAGAAAAATGGATGTGAACTCGTCTTTGAACCAGAAACTGGAACATGGTCATCAGTTGTATATGAATATGGTTGAAACATCTACGCCTAAGAGGCCCCTGTCCATAGTGCAAGCCTGGAAAATGGTTGTTTTTTCCCCCCTCTTTTCAATGGAAAGCTTGCAGTTGCCCACGCATGCAAGTCTACTCTCTCCTCGTGCCAGAAGTGTTGTCCTAGAGAGATGCGAAGCCGATACAGTTTGGCTCCAGTGTCGTCGCAGGAGTTGCCTTCACAACATGAGCCATGCCAGGCGATGCAAGGCATTCACCAACTCACATCTCTGGACTGGTACTTTATTTATCGATCCCCCAAAAAGAAGGGAAAAAATGTTGAAGTTGGTCTGATTTGAACTCTTGACTATCGGAACAAATACTACGAAGATTTGCATCCAACAATTTAACCACTTCCCTAGTTCGCCGTCCTATCAAGATGATCTTTACAAGCAGTTTCTGAGCACAAATACACTGCATTTTCCGTGAAATATAATGTTTGTACAAATGATAAATCTTCATACGTTAATGTCGGAAAGCATGAGAGAGTTACTGAAGATACAAAGCATTAACAGAAGTGGGTTTTCTTCATCAACACTCATGTGATGATAACATCCGTGGAGTAGAAATTCATAATTTTACTGAGTCAGAATGACAAGTTCTCACCTCCACTTGTATGGCTGCTATCGCCCGCGCTCTAACTTCGTCTGGCATCCACAACAGTTAAATGGAATTAATAATTTAATGTTGCATTGGTAGAGTCGTTAGAGCGTCGTTCCTGTATTCATTTCAGCTTCCTGTGCTCTGAGTTCAAATCCTGCCGAAATCAACTTTGCCTTTCATCCTCTCGGGAAGGATAAATAAGGTTCCAGTCTTGTACTGAGGCCAAGTTTTCTTCTTCTTCTTCTTCTTCTTCTTCTTGGACCTGAACAGGAAGGGGCTAGATTTATATGTCCAAATTACGCCGTTGCAGCTGTTTTGTCCATGGTCAAGCCTGCTTAAGTAGACACATAACAAAATATATTCCAACTGCAACCACCCTTTTTTTTTTTTTTTGTTTGTTTTGTGTTGTTTTTATCTAAGATGTAGGGTAGCTTTTAAGGAAGACTTGGCTGCTATTTCTAACAAACCGAATTGCCATGTAAAGGAGGCCTGCTCAGAGGAATACATCTGATGGCGTTGTTGGTATGTGTGTGTAGATGGAATAGATGGTGGTGGTGTGTGCGTTAGTCCTAGTGGAGTGACTGTACATGATGTGTTGTAATGTAGATGCGCACAGTGTATACTATTCGTGTGTGTATGTGTTTGAGTGTTGAGAGAGAGAGAGAGATAGAGAGAGAGATAGAGACCACCATCGTTTGAAATTTATCAGTGATATTTTTTTGATCGCAGGCAATGATTAAACTTTGATAAGAATATGTGTGTGTGTGTAATTTATTAAATGCACTTTAATCTCTATTAAAACTCCTTTACACCAAATGAGAACCAAGTAAATATTATTCTAATACAATATGATTAACTCTAGATTTTTTTTTATCTAAAAATTACTGTTGTGTGTTTATCTTGTGTATCCCCCACCAACTGATATATATATATATATTAATTTTTAACCAAATTTTCCTGTCACCATTTCAAACACATCCCATATTTATCTTTTACTTGTTTCAGTCGTTGTATTGCGGCCATGCTGGGGCACCGCCTTGAAGGTTTTAGTCTCAACCATTTTTTTTTTTATCTAAACACCCCTTTGATTACTGTTCTACTCTAGTGGTCCTCCATAGCTATTCCATGTTTAAAAATTAAATTTATGAATATTTCTTCCAAAATTCCTATTTTGTTTTAAATAAATTTAGCTGTTTTTTGCAATAAATTCATCAAAAACACAATTTTTTCAAGGTCCCTTAAAATAATAGTTTGGACCCCTGATTTACTATTTTGCTTATGTCGAATACCACTACCAAAACAAAAAATCTTATATGGATTTCGGTTGAGAACTACTGGTTTAGTCGAGCCACTAAGTTACGGGGGCGTAAACTAACCAACAGCGGTGGAGCGGAGATAAACATAAAGACATACACACATGGTGGGCTTCGTTCAGTTTCCGTCTACTAGATCCACTCAGAAGGAATTTGGTCGGCCCAAGGTTATAGTAGGTGCCGCACAATTGAACTGAACCCAGGACCACATGGTTGGAAAGCACATTTCTCAACAACACAGTTGCGCCTGCATCTAATATCCTACAAAATTTGTTTCGATATTATTTCTGATGAATTTTAAAGAAGAAACTGCACTAAAATACCATTTCTAAAAATGTTCACCGTTTGCTTTCTTCCTCTGCAACTTCAGTTTCGAGTAATTTGGAACTCTTATGAATTCATAGAAAAGTTACAGCCTTTGCAGAAAATGCATTTCTTCCGATTTTTTAAATTCTATTTATTTATTTATTTTGTGTGTGTCTGTTCTAAATTCCAAATCCTGTGGGGCAGTTTGCCTTTCAATCATTTCTGACAGAAGGTTTCACCGGAATTGATGATGATGAAACTGCATAATTTCATCCATCCAGGCTCCTAGTTATATATCTCCTAGTGATAGCATGGATATTTCTAAAATTGCAGTTGAGGTACACCACTACAACGAAGTAGAACCCAACAATATCAAATGAAAAACCACAGGGACGCGTTTGATATCCGACGGGTGGGCTTCCTGGGTACAGGACATTACCAACTGTGTAATCAACATGAAAGTACAAAAACAATAAATTTTGGAATTTATAGGAGCAACTGTCTTCGAAGACTCATATTATCGTTGATTGCTCGAAATAAGGAGTAGATAGACAGCTGACAACTGATGAAGGGTCGTTCTTTGTGTCACATGCTTTGTTTTCCATTTTTCTCTCATTGTTGGCGTATTTAACTCGTTTTTGTACTTCATGTTGTTTACAGTTTGTGAGTCCTGTACCCATTTATGCATATATATTTATATATATATATACACACACGCGCATATTATTATTGTTATTATATATATATATATATATATATGTTCCCCGCCCCATCGCTTGACAACCGATGCTGGTGCGTTTACGTCCCCGTAAGCAAGCGGTTCGGCAAAAGAGACCGATAGAATAAATCCTGGGGTCGATTTGTTCGACTAAATGCAGTGCTCCAGCATGGCCACAGTCAAATGACTGAAACAAATAAAAGAAAAGAATATATATATATATATATATATAATATATATATATAGAGAGAGAGAGAGAGAGAGAGAGAGAGAGAGAGAGAGACAGACAGACAGACAGACAGACAGACAGATAGAGAAGGGGTGCTTTTGGTCTCTAGCTATTTAAATTGTAAATGCGTTCTAATTACCAATACACAAAGACATCAAAAGATGATATTTCGATTTAGCCATGCCGCTATCCTATAACAGCATCATCACTGTTTATTACATTGATAAGGTGACACACGAATGTTCAAAAGGTCGATGGTTCGTATCTTGTCATCGTCATATTACGTTTAAATTATGGGAGGCTTTAGCATTTCGTGGCTCTGTTCAAATAATTGTAAATAGGTGTTATGACGATGTATATCTCACCGCTGCCTGTAGTGTGGGTACTTGGTATCTGGGGAGAATTTCGTTAGTTTACACTGCTGTGTTATACGCCTACATATTAACCTTACTTTGATGTTCAAGTCCTATCACAGACTTATTCTAACCAAATCTATATCAGCTAAATGTTAAAACAGTTTCGACAAAGTGTTTCCCTTTTTTTTTTTTAAATGACGAGAGTAGCCATAAACCTTCTCAAGGCCTCCATAATCAGTTGGTAAAAGTTATAACTACCAGTTGGTGGCATTAGAGGGAACAACAAATTGAGAGAGAGAGAGAGCTATTGAGAAACAGGGACTGCCACCACCATCCATCCCTCCACACACGCACAACCGATGAGTTTCCGAAAAGTTTCTATCCACCAAATTTGATCCACAAGATTTTGATCGACTCGTTGGATTTATAGAAAACATTTGTCCAAGATGCTGTGCAATAGAATGGGACGAGAGGTTAGGTCGTTGCGAAGCGAAATTCTTAAGCTCCACAGTGACCTGTAAGTTCATATTTGTAGCGAGGAAGCTGTCAGAACTGTGTACGATAAGTATTATTGACATTAAATGTACACACACGGAGTGTCACTCATTGGCACAGCTGAACAAATTGAAGGAAAAGGTCACAGGACATCGAATTGTTTAAGAAAACCTATAAGGAAATATGAGAAATAAAGATCGTAAGAAATGTGGAGCAAAGTCCTGGTTATTATATGACACAGTGAGAGCGGGAGTGCTGTGTGAGTACAGTTAATATAAGAAGGGTGAGAGGGCTGTGTGTTTTTAATATGCAAATGGTGAGAGTATTGCGTGTGCAGTTTTAATAGATGGAGAGTGAGAGGGTTGTATGTGCATAATTTTTAAACTCGTTGGCGCCCACTTTGGGTCGGATATTAAAAGAAGATAATTTACGTTTTACTGCGTGTCTATGTGTGAATGTGTGTACACAGCTGTATAATTGAGTCGGGATGTGCAATGGGGCTGGTGGTTTTTCATGGTGATGATGATGATGACGGTTTATTCGTTGTAGTGTTGATGATAGCGATAGAAGTGGTGATGTTTGCTGCATTTAGTTTGTGAAAGAGTGGTGGTGGTGGTGGTGGGAGGGGTTGTAAGAGTTATGTTATTAATAGTGGTGATGAGGATGGTGTTGATATGTTTTTATCGGCCTATTTACAACATAAGGAAAAAAAAGTATCCACGTTTGAGAAGTTGTTCTATTTTAGGTTATCTTAATGCTGAAAGAGCACAGATGGCGTTAGAGGAGGGCTCAGGACTAACATTCTGTTTGTACAACTTTCTATCCACATCTTGGTTGGAAAATAACATCTACAACATGTCAGATAACAAGCGAGTCAACATGGGAGTCTCGATGCGGTCGCTCGACTGTCTAGAAATAACAACCAAACCTCCCCTCAAATTGCACATTATTGTTTTTCAAAGGGAAGGGCATATTTAATAATGTAGTCCATGGTATACTATAGTTGAAGAAGAAAAAAGGGAGATATATAATTACGATTGAAACAGGTTTAACCATCATTTTATTTGATCAGGGGTAAACCCGGAAGTGGAATAAACAACAATGGTAGCAGCTCTGAACATGCAAAGTACAACTAACAATTTTTGTGGGGCGCTACTGCTTCTCCATACACAAACATTGTGCACTGCTCCATCATCCTCAAAGGCTATTCTATTGATTAGAAAACCTTCGATCGACCAACACATTGCTACAGTCATTGGCTACTGACTCACTGTGTCTTCTCTTTATTTGCTCTACCGCTTTGTAACGAGCTTAGTGTGTGAGTGAATATCTCTTGTGCACTTTTGGGGTGCACAAAGCAATCACTCTCACTAGCCGCTGCTTTAATAATCCAGAATCTCTGCCCGTCAGAAACAACAAGACGCAGACGTAAAATATATATAACTACTTTATTCTCTTTCTTGGTAACCATAACAATAAGTGTGTTATCTGGTGTCCTTGATTCTGGGCGCGCAAGGCTGAAAGTTAATAGATTGTAATATTTACAATGTCCAGCCGCTAAACCAGAAAGGGGTCAAGATGGCGTCGAACAGGGAAGTTGAATGTGGTCGGCAACAATTTGGTTAAAGGCATTCGGCCGACTGCTGCTATCAACCGGAGAGAATATATGCGTGACCGCCGCCTTCAATCGCTGGGTCCCAAGTCGCCGCTTGCTGCTGCTAGTGGTCAAACGTTCTACGACCCCCTTGCCTCGCTAACTACCACGATAGGCAAGCGGGTCGTGCTTCCGGTGGTTCGCGCATGCGCGAGAGGGCCCTTCCTTTCTCTGCCTTGGTAAAGGCACCAACACGCGCGAAATACAAATGGACGGTGCGCGAGCGCGCGCCGTTGTAGGATCACTACAGCTTCTAAAACAGTTACTGCTCACCTAAATTAAGAACACTGTACCTCTCTGCCGATGTCCATCAAATGTAGTCACATCTTTCGGCGTTCCTTCTGCCTCTGCACTCTCCCCTACTCACCAAACCCCGAATCAGCAAATGCTGTACCTCCCGGATCAACCCCTTCCAATATAGCCACCTCTCTAACACCATCTCTCTATACTAAACACTCACCGATTCTGGCTACCAACAACTGAAACCATCCAGAACTCCCTCCTTGTTCACCTTGCAATATATCAACCATAACAGGTTCATTGTCATATACCTCACCAACCCGGGAGTTCTGCGCCCTTTCCGTCAACTAAATAAACTTTAGAAAATAAACACCACATTACAAACAGCAATAAGCTCCGTGTGTTTGATCTGCATGGAGAATGAACGACATTGCCACATTCGATCCACCTCCTTTCTCACATAGTAATGTTGTTGTGGAGCTCTGGTAAGTCCGACCTAAGACACCAAGATCTATGTTCCATAATAAACCATATCCTTCACACGACACTTGTCCTTGATGTGTATTTCATACAGTGCGCCCCAAAGGTGGCTCCAACCCTGGCCAAACTCTTCAATCTCTCCCTATGGGATTCTATATCAATATTTGGAAAAACACAAAAATGTGCTCCTCTCCTCAAACTTTGAAAACTACCAATGTGTTTAAGTTCACTTCCAACAATCTAGTGATCACCTCTTTCATCATCACCTTGACTTCCTTAAAGTCAGATCTGCCGGAGACCTTCTCTCCATATCCTTCACTAGTGGGTCCCCTTACCCTTCAGATCTGAAAGCTTTCCCGTAGTAATACTACTTCACTTCACATCAACAAGGACTATAAGCATGTCTGGCCTATCCATGGTTTACATCTGTCTGTCATTTATTGCCGAAGATACCGATGGGACGCCTCCTTGTCAACACTCTTCCTTTTCTACATTGTTAGCCAACGAGGAATCCTCTGCTTGATCGCTCGCCCTGCTAGAAAAAGCAGGCAAATCTTCCTTAACTTACTTACATCATACAGTCAGTAAAAATACATAAAAAGGAATGTATGTCTTTGACCATTGTTCTACCTAATTCATAGACGATATCGTACCTTTACTGGTCGTTACATAGCCTAAACACTTGACACATAATACAGGAGTCGAGCTTTGAGCATTTAGACACACAGCTAAACACTGAAATAGTTTGATGGCCGTGTTTCCACCCAAGTAATGGCTGACAGCATTAATGTTTGATGTTGAAAATAATTAAAGAGATGTTGAAACAGTCTTCTTTGTTATAGAACACGACCGAAATTTCACTGACGGTTGTTCATTTTATGACTCATTGCTTTCTTTTAATTGCTCATGTGAGACTGACACAGAAGCTTTTAAGATGATATACTGGCTGATGCGATATTTTTAAGATAGAAATCTTCGCTTTTAAAGAGTGATAGAGAGTGTGGGTAGGGATTTACGAAAGTTGATGTTTCGTCTAAATGTCAACCTCCGCGCCTCTTCCATTTTTTAAATTTAATATTTTAATTAATTTCTTGAAAGTTCTTTGGTGTTGCAAGCTTAAATTTACTTAAACATACAACGACTCAATGATTTTTACCTATCACATACATACATAGCACCCTAGACTGCACTCAAACATGTCTCCCTCTGTACTGCTATACTTATCCCCTCATTTGATGTCCGTGAGCATAATTTCTCAAAATCTCTACTGTTTGATCTCTCGTCCTCAGACGTCTGCGAGCCCTTGACCATTATTGTGAACAACGCCTGCTTCTGTTTCTGCGGCTCCACTTATAAAGAGACATTACAACTATCGATGGGGTCAAGTCCATTAAGTCCACTAGTCATATACGGACCAGCTTGAGTACAGTGTTATTAACACTGCTTGCTGTTCCAGCGCTTTCTTCTCCACAATATGGCATCAATGAAATCGACCACATAGGATCTCCACTTCCTTTCTCTCCTCGATTTCCGATTCAAAATCACAGAGAAGGCATCCATTAATACAAATTTTCACATAGAAGCCGCTTGAGTCTATTTATGCATTACAGGTCATCTCTACCAGCAAGCTAATATTAAGGCCGACTTCATATGGAATGAAATCTCCCGTTAAACATACAGCGAAGAAAAGCCAGTATCAATCACTTCTAAGGATATTAGTGAATAATAAATTTCGTGCACCCTTTACCAGATACTGATCCGGTATTAAATCCTCAAAGAAGGTTCACATCTCCAATAACAGCATTTACTTTCTAAAACTATCGCGCTTGGATTAAAGAACCGCCGCTGCAATCCACCAGACGATTCTGAAGGAGGGACGGGACATACAACTGGCGAACTGTGTGTCTTCTTTGGGAAAATGCTTGTCTTAGAATCAGCCTTCATAAAGCAATACTATAAGCTCACTGGCAAGCTAACCTATCAACGATGTAGCGTCTAATAATGTAGTGGATCTCACTCTGTAAGAACCGCTCATGAACTCCACATTCATATAAAGGACATATTCATACAAAAGTTTCTTCTGTTGGAAACATCTCCAGAAATGTCTCAAGCCAGAACGGAATATTGGGAGTTTTAAAAAAGGCCATTTGTTTTAATAAATTAAATCCCTCTATCAACAACAGGCAAGAGGTAAGCGACACCAGTTAATATAATATCAACAATCTGCAAAATTCTTCCAATCTTTACAATCCAAAAAATAACAACCAAGTCTCTTCGGTAAATACCGCCTTAAAGAGGGACGGATAGATTAAGCTAAAGGGGTGCTAGATTCAACAATCTAGAAAGAAAAAAAACGATGAGATGATCATAATTATGGCGTCCTTGATCATTAGTATGCGCAGAACAATTCAAAAATAGTTACACATTCGACCTTTTGATTTCACGATTATCTCTTTGATGTAGTAGTAGCAGCAGCAGCAGTAGAGGTAGTAGTAGTAGTAGTAGTAGTAGAACTTTGAGGGATCTGGACTCAACCATCTGCAATTTAAATGTAGTGGATTTATTTTTTTTTATTTAATTATTTTACTTACATCCCCCTTGTGTCCTTCCGTCGGTTCTAAATTACTCACATCCCGTCATTATACACAGCAACTTAAACTATGGCAATATATATATATATATATATATATATATATATATATATAGAGAGAGAGAGAGAGAGAGAGAGAGAGAGATATGTGTGTGTGTGTGTGTGTGTGTGTGTGTGTGGTTGTTAGTGATGGCGGAAATAATCAGTTTATGGACACCAGACAATTGTTTTCAGCAGACAGTTGGAGGGCTAAAATATTGAATTGAAAACAAAATGAATGGATAGAATAAATTGTAAAGATAAAGATGAAATAATTTCTAAAATCGTTGCCGTCGTAGAATAAAGATAAGCCAGCAACTAAGCTAGATTGGGATTTACTTTCGAATCTGGTTCTGAATGAATCCATTTTATAATTGCATTGCAAACTATTTGCCATTAGTGTTGTTGAAGGACAATGAATGGAATCAATGGCGATATTTTGTTATGGACCTTTGCCTTCTTAATTCAAATCCTGCCGAGATAAAATTTTGCTTTTCGTTTATCTGATATCGATGGAATAAAGTACTAAAGTCGATTTAATCCACTAACCCCTTCCTACGAGTCTGTTATCGTGCTTGTGCCTATGTTAGAAATGGTTATTAAAAGACGGTGATTCGGGAGAGCAACATACAAAATGTTTTGCGGTATTTTGTTGCGTACCTTTACATTCTGGTTTCTCCAGTTCCACTCCTATCTGTATATAACTTGGAGAGGAATTGACACCACTAAAATAACTTAACTCTAGATACATTATTTACACTAGACGTATATTTGTCCTCATCTTGTTTGTTGTTAACACAACGTTTCGGCTGATATACCCTCCAGCCTTCATCGAGTGTCCTGGGAATTTTCGAACCTGGGTTCTCATTCCTAAGGTATTCTTTGATGTTGTTGTTGTTATTATTATTATTATTATTATTATTATTATTATTATTATTATTATTATTATTATTGAGTAGAGATCAGTGCATGCCATCAAAGTGACAGTGGGGTAAAACATACGAAGCCCAGTATACCCATCATGACTACCCGTCTGATTAGGGGACACCAGGCACATGCATTACAACCATATGTGCGCGACATGGTGATCTCATATCAAGATAAACAGCGCATGACCTTGCAGATGGGGCCCAGTTAGAATTTTCTTATAGCCCATCTCTTATACCAAGACAAAATGATGTACATAATAACACTTCCAATCAGTTGAGAAGCCATGAGAGCCACTGTCTGGTACTGCATCAAGGCATTTATTATTATTATTATTATTATTATTATTATTATTATTATTCAGGTCACTGCTTGGAATCGAACTCGGAATCTTGGGGTTAGTGGCTCGCACTCTTAATTACTACGCCATAGAACTGTGTTAACTCTAGATATTAAACACTACAAAAACATGGCGTCTTCCGTGATGCTCCAATGACCAAAAAACTTGAGATTATGAGACAACACGTAAACTAACAAGGTTATTAGGCATGTCAGCTACCTGGCGGAAATACGTGATGTCAGTAAAAAGACGACAGTATTTTTGTTTTTCATACGAATGAGAAGATGAAGGATAAGGAGAATGTCTATGATCTTTGAAGATGATGGAAGGGAAAGACCTGCCCTGAATACTGTGACAAAGTGGACTCCACTAAAGGTGCCTGATGGCAAAGTGGTGTTAAATCAGATGTACGTTTAAGTCTACCACCCCAAACTGGAACGGTTTATCCGACGGACCTCTATAGTTTGTTTACCAAATTCCACCCACAATACTTTGGTAGACCCATGACTATGGTAGAGAATACATCACCCAGAGTGCAATGTTGTGGGATTGAATCGAAACTAACATAATTGCAAAACGAACTTCTTAACCTCACGATCATACCTGCATCTTGTTCGCCTATCAATCCTCTTAACTGCTTAAAAATAGTTAATAAAATCAATACTGTAGTCACAGACAACACTAGGTAGAAATAGGTACCAGCTCAAGTGTGGTTCAATCTCAGATCACAGTCCTCTTAGCTGTCAGAAATATGTATGAGCAGTCTAATAACAGCAGTGTATGTGTCATGGCCAGTGTGTTCAACAGTCTATTCCATGCTAATTATCATTTAGACAACATACTTTACCATGCCTAAAATTTTACTTTATATATATGCTGGATATTGGTTCTATAATGCCTTAAGGCTACAACTGATTCCATTGCAGCCAAAATAAGTGATTCTTTACATTTTCTCCTGTTGAAACATTTTGGATTTTCTGTTCATATTGTAAGTTTTATTGTTATTTTATTTTTTTTAGTTTCCCTTCTCCTCCTCCCATCACTCACTCTCTGACTCATGCACTCTCATCGTCACCTTACCCTTACATCACATTCTCTCTTTTCCCTCGTCTCCTCACGCCTTTTCACTCCCACCTCTATTCCTGACCCTTCTTTTCCCCTCCACCCCACCTCACCCCCACCTGTATTACCACCACAACCCTCATCCTCCAACTCCTTTTCTTCTACCACCTTTCTCCTTCTCTTCCAACAAACACACACATGCGCGCACACACAGACATATATAAGCACACACAAACACACATATAAGCACACACACACACACATCAACAGTCGATCATCGTCTGCTTCTTCCAGACGTAAACTCTTCCCCCTCCTTCCTCCACAACATCTACTCCCACCCATACTCCTTCTTCAATACCACTTACACCCCATTCCTCATGTACACTGCCCCCCCACACACACACACAACACGTGCACACGCACACACACACACACACTGATCGTCTGCTCCTTCCAAATGTAATGGCCTTTCCCTTTCCTGTTTTGTTTTCCCGCTTTCCCCCATTTTCTTCCGACATGTCTCGCCGAGTCTATCCAGGTTTGTCATACCAACACGATGACACTACTTGCCTTTCTCTGGAATGCAACATATGCGCATTCCGATCATTTCGTTGCACACAAATTGTTTTGCACGCAGCAGCAGACATGCGTCTGGAAGCGCGCGCGCGCGTGTATTTGTGTATGCATGTATGTGTCTGTCTGTTTTATGTATTTGTGTGTGAGCATATGTGTGTGTGTGCTTATATTGTGTGTGTGTGTGTGTATGTGAAATTATGTTCATGTGAATTATTTATGTACGCGTGCATGTGAGTGGAAATGCATTGATGTATATTTGAGAGTCTGTATTTATGTGTGTGTATAAGTTTGGTCGTACAAATAGGATAAAAAGAACTCGTGAATATTTATAGATATATATTAATCGGCCGAAATTCCGTCAGTGTCAAAGACCATGAACGAAGCTGTCGATCCATGAGTCACTTTGTAACTCCTGCCAATTAAAAATTATATATATGTGTGTGTGTGTGTGTGTGTGTGTGTGTGTGTGTGTGTGTTTGTATGTATGCATGCATACATGGATGTATGTATATATGTATGTATGTGTGTGTTTTAATGTTTGTTTTTCTAAGTCGAGTTATAATAAAAGTAATTTTACATTAAACTGAAGTGTTACTCAATACTTTTCATAGAGTAGCTTTTTTATTTAGCTTCTTTTTTTTTTACAAGCATAGTGGTTGACTGTGACTTCGAAGTTTCGGCCTGCTTAGCCTTCATCTTGCACAAACACACATACATACCTATATATATGTGTTGTGTGTGTGTGTGTGTGTGTGTGTGTGTGTGTATACAGCGAGAGAGGCAGAGTGAGACATAGTCAGGGAGATGTGTGGAAGTTTACGAATGTTAAAATGATTTTGTGCGTCATTGTTATAAGTTGGTTTAGTGTACCATTCAAACTTTTATGCGTGTATAATATTTATACATGGGAGTGTTGATCAGTATGTGTGTGTGCGTGTTAAAGAGAGAGATTGTGTGCCCCAGCATGGCCACAGCCTCTGGCTGAAAAATGACAATGGAGTAATAGAATGTGTGGAAAGGAGAGAATCTGTGCCATACGTGTGTGAAAATGTACGATACGAAATATGAGTGACAGAATGTGTGTGTTTGAGCGCTTGTGTATGTACTTCTTACATTATAATACCTATTTCTTTATTGCCCACAAGGGGCTAAACACAGAGAGGACAAACAAGGACAGACAAACGGATTAAGTCGATTATATCGACCCCAGTGCGTAACTGGTACTTATTTAATCGAGACCGAAAGGATGAAAGGCAAAGTCGACCTCGGTGGAATTTGAACTCAGAACGTAGCGGCAGACGAAATACCTCTAAGCATTTCACCCGGCGTTCTGTCGATTCTGCCAACTCACCGCAACGTTATATGAATGTGTGTGTGTGTGTGTGTAGATGTCTGATTTTATCATTTCCTCCATCCATTCTTTATTTGTCTCATTAATGTGTCTGTGTGCAGGCCATGCGTGTGTGTGTGTGTGTATGTATGTTTGCATGCGTGTGTGTATACGTATGGCTTTGTGTGAGTCATTTCCGCCCACCAACACTTCACATTCTTGCTAATTCAGTGCATGTATGTAATGTCTGTGTGTATGTGTATATGTGTGTGTGTGTGCGTGCGCGCGTGTGCGTGTTTATGTGTTGCATGTATATACGTTTGTATGCATGTATGATATGTATGTTTGTATCCAGGCATGCATTGTATTGTTCCTGTGTATGCATGCCTGCATGCATGCTTTAATTTTCCTTGAGTTTATATCATGACTGACCACCTGCCTAGTAACCAGCTTGTAAAGAAAGGATCTTCTATTTGTCATTCTTTTGTGCAAATCACCCACCCATCCATTCATCCATCCATCCACCTACCCATCCACCAATCCATCCACCCACTCATCCATCCATTCACCCATCCATCCATCCATCCATTCCTTCATTCATTCATTCATTCATTCAGCCTTTAAAGTTTTAAAACCTTGTAGAATGTGATTGTTCCAAGCCATCGTGATTGCTTGCAGAATACCAATTCTGTCAGTACTTCGGTACAGGCATAATGAAGGAATGTGGCCTTGTCCAGGCATGGACATCCATTATCAGGAAGCAGGTCACATAAGATATCTTTTTATTTTTTATATTTTGTTTCAGCCGTTTGTCTGTGGCCATGCTGGGGCACCGCCTTGAAGAATTTTTAATTAAATCAACCCTAGGACTTTAAAAAAAAAAAAAATTGTACTAATTCTATCATTTTCTTCTGCTGCCGAACTACTAAGTTATGGGGATGTAAACAAACCAACACCAGTTGTCAAGTGGTGTTGGGGATAAACACAGACAAAGACACACACACACATATATACAATGGGCCTTGTGAGTGGATTTGGTAGTTTCTGTCTACCAGATCCACTTACAAATCTTTAATTGGCTCGAGGCTGTAGTGGAAGACACTTGCCCAAGGTGCTACACAGTGGGACTGAACCCAGAACCATCATCATCATCATCGTTTAACGTCCGCTTTTCATGCTAGCACGGGTTGGACGATTTGACTGAGGTCTGGCAAACCAGATGGCTGCACCAGACTCCAATCTGATCTGGCAGTGTTTCTACAGCTGGATGCCCTTCCTAACGCCAACCACTCCATGAGTGTAGTGGGTGCTTTTACGTGCCACCAGCACGAGGGCCAGTCAGGCGGTACTGGCAACGGCCACGCTCAAATGGTGCTTTTTATGTGCTACCTGCACAGGAGCCAGTCCAGCGGCACTGGTAACGACCCCGCTCGAATGTTTTTTCTTCACGTGCCACCAACACAAGTGCTAGTAAGGCGACCTTGTGTTTCAGAAACAAGCTTCTTACCACACAGCTATACCTGCTCCTCATCATCAGGCCGGTCACACTACAAAAATAATTGAAGCTGATTTTTCATTGATGAACCATTTAGAAAAATACTGCAAGCCTGGCCCAGTTGGTGAGTGTGTTATGCTCATTATTGTAATGTTGTGGGTTCAATTCCTGGCCTAACCAATGTGTTGTAGCTTTGAGCAAAACACTTCATTTCGCATTGCACAGTCTACTCAACTGTAATGACTATCAACCCAGTGCCAGTGCAGCCTTCTCTCTCCCCTTAGCTGTCACACTCTGGATGCTTTGTGAGTCGAAGGGTGGGAAAACCAAGAGGGTGTTTGTGTTTACTTGAGACTCCACAGACACCTGAAAGAATTAGTGAAAGTACAGTACATGTTATTAAGCCATTATGTCCTCACAGGAGATTGATAACTATACTGAGCTTAGGTAATTGGAGGCTTTCAATCAGTTACATTGCATAACTTAAAGTGCCGGTAAAAAAAATGCCTGATTCTTAATATGAATTCATGTGTTGAAACAAACCTTGTGTTTTGGTGGGGTCATTATGCCAATAAACACACACACACACACACACACACTCGTTCAATATCACTTCTTTATTGTTTGTCAATTGGTTAAATATCTAACCGACAAATTGATCGTTTGTTGAATGTGCTGGTTAAATGGTTATTACTGTTGTATTTCCTCGTCATATAGATGTCAGACGAGCGGCTAACTTCGCATTATAGCTTGTTACAATTTTGTTCTTCCAGACAACAATATTATACTGGGTGTATTCTAATTTCTAAATTTTAGAGATGAGGAATTCTGTACATTGGATGGATATGTCCTCATCTAGTTTGTTGTTACCACAACGTTTCGGCTGATTTACTCTCCAGCCTTCATCAGGTGTCCTGAGGAAATTTTGAGCCCAACCCTGGGTTCTCATTCCCAAAGTAATTTTTTTTTTGCTGGTGTTATTATTATTATTATTATTGAGTGAGAGAGCAGTGCATGCCATCAAAATGACATTGGGGTAAAATATACGAAGCCCAGTATACCCATCATGACTACCCGTCTGATAAGGGTACACCAGGCACATGCATCACAACTAAATGTGTGCGACATGGTGATCTCATATCAAGATAAACAGCGCATGACCTTACAGATGGGGCCCAGTTAGAATTTTCTTCTGGTCTGGTAACCCATCCCACTCAAAAGGTCCCTGCTTAAGGGTTGTTTAAGGATGTTGAATGAAACACCCGTGTTTCCAAAGGTGAATTATTCAAACCCCAAAGAATTCCTCTCAACACACGGCTATGATGCTCCCCCAATACTTCTGCTCATGATCAGAGATGCACATATCGTCAGCCACTAAGGGACATGGTCAACTGGTTAAGGTCAAACAACTGACAAGCAAATCTGTGGTGTTGAGCAGAATATTTGCTGTAGCCCATCTTTTATACCAAGGCAAAACAATGTACATGATATCACTTCCAATCAAAGATTAGAAGCCATGAGTAGAAGCCATGAGAGCCACTGTCTGGTACTGCATCAAAGCATATATTATTATTATTATTATTATTATTATTATTATTATTATTATTATTATTATTATTATCATTATTATTATCATTATTATTATTATTATCATTATCATTATTATTTTTTCAAGGCACTGCCTGGAATTGAACTCAGAATCCTGTGGTTCAATTCCGAGTTCAATTCCAGGCAGTGCCTTAAATAAATAAATAATAATAATAATAACAATAACACCAGCAAAAAAATACCTTAGGAATGAGAACCCAGGGCTGGGTTCAAAATTCCGCCATGACACCTGATGAAGGCTTGGAGAGTAAATCAGCCGAACCATTGTGATAACAACAAACAAGATGAGAACACATGTCCATTCATTGTAAATAATGTAAATAATGTGTTCTCATTTATTTCCTAATTTTATTCTTAGGCTCCACCGATAGTCCATTGATTGATCAATCTCGGTATTTCTATCTTTATTCATCTTTATTCATTATGTCATCACTCATACATGTACACTACTGGCACAAGATATTACATGGCCATGTTGGTGGTAACTAAAGTGACATCCCCTGCCAGGCTAGTCGGGTAAGGAGAGGTGCTTTGCAATTACTTGGTTTCAGGACTACTGCTGCCACATGGCCATACTGGGGCACCAGCTTGAAGGGTTTCAGTCGAACAAATCAACCCCAGCACTTACTTTTGTTTTAAGTCTGGTAGTTATTCTATTGGTCTCTATTGTTGAACTGCTAGGTTATGGAGATGTAAAGAAATTAATACGGGTGGCCAAGCAGTGGGGGTAGAGACAAACAAACAAACACACACACACACACACACACATACACACACACACACACACACATACTCATGTATGTGTGTGTGTGTATGATGGGTGTCCACAGTTTCTGTCTACTAAATCCACCCATAAGGCATTTATTGCCCAAGGTGCCATGCGGTGGAACTGAACCTGGAACTATGTGGTCATGGAGCAAATTTCTTAACCACACAGTCGTTTCTATGGTTATATATTCACAAACACACACACACACCATAACCAACGTTGTGGGTCTGAGTTTAACTGTGCTGTGATTTAGAGAAACCCATCCAGCATTTAGTGTCAGACCAGAATATTCTTTGTGTATAGGATGTGGGGGTGGGGGACACCTGGTTCCAGGTGAATGGTATGCTCAGACTGTGACAATTCAATCATCACCATCACCACCATCACCTCCACTGCTACCATCACATTGCCATAATCGTCGCCATCATTATCATTATCACATTCATCACCACCACCACCACCACCATCATACAACTACTTTTACTTCCATTACACTCCCACACACACTACCATCATCACTACCATTAATACCATCAGCAGCAGAACCATAATTACCATCACCACCATTACCACCCACTACCTCTTCCGCCATGCATCAATTTATGAAGTGAATCCTTCCTTAAAAGCCAAATGCCACACTGATGACGCCATTAGTCAACCACACACACACACACTTATACATACATAAACACACTCATACTTACAGAGAACACATACACACACACAATCACAGACACACACACACACACACGTACTCAAACATACTTTACACTTTTATTTTCACACAAATATTTATAAACACATTACACATATCTTAATGTATGCACATAGACACACACTCACACACACACATGTACTCAAAACATGTTTTACACTTTTATTTTCCCATGAATAAACACATTACACATCTTAATACATGCACATAGACACACACACAAACACACACACACACACACACACGCACACATACAATACGTACACGCATTCTTTTATTCGTTTCAGTCATTTGATTGCGGCCATGCTGGAGCACTGCTTTTTAATCTAATAAATCAACCCCAGGATTTATTCTTTGTAAGCCTAGTACTTATTCTGTCTGTCTCTTTTGTCAAACCACTAAGTTACGGGAGCTTAAGCACACCAATATCAGTTGTCAAGTAATGGTGGGGGGACAAACACAGACACACAAATACATACATACGTACATTTATATATCACCACCACCACCACCACCATGACTGACCAGGCTGTCAGATGTTGCTACACATCGCTGGTCACAATGCGCTTCGCATTGTTTTAGCCTTCAAATGATGCCACCCCGCTGGCTAAGCAAGCAGGCCAACAGAAGAAAGATGAGAGAAAGTTGTGGCAAAAGAGTACAGCAGGGATCTCCACCATCCCCTATCAGAGCCTCATGGAGCTTTAGGTGTTTCGCTCAATAAACACTCACAACGCCCGGTCTGGGAATCGAAATCGCGATCTTACGACCGTGAGTCTGCTGCCCTAAACACTGGGCCATTGCGCCTCCACATGTATATATATATAATCACTAGACATAAGTTTCATAAACTACAAAATATAAATAACTACATTACCACACCTGAAACGTACCTGTTATAAAACTTCATCTCGACTTGAAGGAATCTGAAGGTATTTAGAATGTGCAAACCTATTTCTGCAAATGTACTAAGCACTGATGCTGATCAATAAGCGTAGGAGCAAGGTAAATGCAGTAAAAATAGTGGGGGTCAGTGGGGCCTTATTTAAGTTGGTCTTCAGAAATTGAACCTCCTTACGATACTCCCTGGGAGTTCATGGTATGAAATTCGTTGCCATTGCTCCGACTTGGTCACCAATGCCATGTATTTAGTTTAAAATGCAGTAAAAATAGGGTTGGGGTCAGTGGGGCCCTAATTAAGCGGCCTTTAAAAAACAGACCCCCTTAGGACATTCCCTGGGATTAGGGGAGTTGGTGGTTTGAGTTTCGTTGTCCTTGCACCAATGGTCTAGAAGTTAATGAACATAAAATCGTAACAGACAGAGAAACATCACACAGATTTATAATAGGATACATATATATATATATATATATATATATATACATATATATATATACATATATTGGTAAAACCGGTAAGATAACAAAAGAAAGAAAGAGACCTCAATATTATGTAAATAGAGGAATTTATCTGTAAATATAATATGTGATAATTGTCACATATTATATTTACAGATATATATATATATATATATATATATACATACCAGCCCTCAGTCAAACTGTCTAACCCATGCCGGCATGGAAAGTGGATGTTAAACGATGACGATGATAATGATGATGATGATGATAACATATATATGTGTGTGTGTGCATATATATATATATATACAATGAGCTTCTTTCAGTTACCGTCAACCAAATCCACTCACAAGGCTTTAGTTAGCCGAAGGCTATAATAGAAGACAGTTGCTCAAGGTGCCACCACGCAGTGGGACTGAACCCCAAACCATGTGGTTGGGAAGCAAGCTTCTTACCACACAGCCACTTTTGCACCTTTACAATACTTTCATACACATACAACACTTACCCCACACATACCTTAGATATATCCTACATGGACATGCATACTGTACATATACTGTGCACACACATACCACATGCGCAACACACACACAACAATATATACACCTCCCCCACACCTATACATACAAACATGTCGAATACATGTGATAGCTTGTACCACAAACACCACCAACTCAACGATTCCAATGCTGACACCACACCACAATTTCCACTACCATCACCACCGCACCAACCCCATGTCAAGCCACCACCACATCACCGCTCCACAATTCTACTATCATCAAAACCATTAGATCTGACTGTTATTTCTAGCATCCAAAGTGACTCATGTAGAAGCCACCATCTATAATTCATGGGCAAAGTGATAGTGGGGGAGGAAACAAAAATCACTTTGATAACAGCATTTATTTTTATTTCTTCAACTGATAAATTGATAAATTATTTCTATTTCTAGGTCATCGGTTTTTCATTTCTGTGTGTGTGTGTGTGTGTGTGTGTGTGTGTTTGTGTTTGTGTGTGTGTGTGTGTGTGCGTGTGTGTTTGTGTGTGTGTGTGTTTGTTTGTGTGTGTGTATGTTTGTGTGAGTGTTTGTGTGTGTGTGTGTTTGTGTGTGTTGTGTGTGTGTGTGTGTGTGTGTGTACATTGTTAAAATATGCGTATAATACATACCTCAATTAATGACTTTCAATAATGTTGGTTTTTATGACCAACATATTCCTGTAGACATTGACCTCCAGGTGTTAAAAGTTGATTGTTATATGCAAAAATCTCGGCTCTCACCAGTCTACGGGCGGGACATTAGGGAAGCTGTTCCTTCTCCACCATCACCAATAACACTGACACCACCACCATCCTCTTCTTGGTAGTCTCTTGGATCTGAGAAAAAGGATTCCACAATTTCTTGCTGAACAACCAGCTTAGATGATTGTAAATCATTTGTTCATCATCATCATCATCATCATCATCATCATCTTCATCATTTAATGTCTGCTTTCCTTGCTGGCATGGGTCGGACAGTTTGACTGAAAACTGGTAAGCCAGGGAGCTGCACCAGGTTCCAGTCTGATTTGGCTTTGTTTCTACAGCTCAATGCCCTTCCTAATGCCAACCACTCTGAGAGTGTAATGGGTGCCTTTTATGTGCCATGAACACAGGTGCTTTTATGTGCCACCGTCATGGGTGCCAGTTATGTGACACCAGCATCAGCCACAACTATGATTTCACAATTCTTCTCAAGCACAGCATATTGCCAAAGGTCACGGTCACTTGTCATCACCTCGTTGTGGCCCAACATTCGAAGAACATGCTTCACCACTTCATACCATGTCTTCCTGGGTCTACCTCTTCCACAAAAAATATATATTAGCTACACAGGCAGTCTTAATACCGAGACGTAATATTTATCCCCACTTAAACACAAATGTTCTGTTAGAACAGACTATACTGTGGTAGAATAGCATGAGTGACGCTCTCTCATATTAGCTTTTGGTGCAAAATGCATTCTTATTTATATCGTTAGTGGGAAGAGATAAGTCCTCACCATCCCCAGCCCCAAGACCACCAGATCACTTGATTTTGACCTTCCTTAGTCCTGTCAATGATGGCTGCTTGACCAAAGCTAATATGAGAGTTTCTCTTGTGGCATCTACTGCAGTATAGTTTGTTCCTACAGAACATCCATACTTTATATTATTTAAATTATTTACATTTGATGGATATTTGTCCTCATCTTCTTTGTTGTTAACAACAAACAAGATGAGGAGAAATATCCATCATGTAAATAATGTAAATAATTCCTCATCTCTTAAATATAGAACTGTATCCATGTTTTAGCAGGGATAAATATTATCTCATTTGTTCAAATGGTGATCAAATGTTTGTGTTGTACATTATCTCCCTCCCTCCATCAAATCGGTGTTGTCTGATTGGTTCATGGTATGCCAATTGTCACATGTCAAAGTGAAATGTTTCATTAAGAGCACAAAGCACTGCTAGTCTTGGAATGGAAACCATGACCTTAGAATCATGAGTGCAACATCCCAACCACCAGACCAGTAGTTCTCAACCATTTGATTCCTATTTTACTCTCCTGTACATTCATACACATTCAATGTATATACCAAAAAAAAAAAATCCCATTGTATTTTTAGAATTAAATATTTTTAGGAATTGTATTAAAAAAATTGTTAAAATATTTTGCATATTGTTGAAATAAAAGTAATTTATTGCACATAAATTTTAACAACAAAATCTTATATGAATCCCCACCCAAGGGTCGTATGGACTCCAGTTGAGAACAACTGCACTAGGCCAACATTCCTCACCACCACCACTGATGAGCCTATTATAAATATATATATTAGACTCTGTTGGCAACAAAGACCTGCCAAAATAAAGCATATATATATATGTCAGGCGTGGCTGTATGGTAAGAAGCTTGCTTTCCAACCACATGGTTCCAGGTTCAGTCTCTTCTCTTATAGCCTCAGGCCAACCAAAGCGTGTAAGTAGATCTGGTAGATGGAAACTGAATGAAGCTCATTGTGTGTGTGTGTGTTTATATATATTAATATATATATATATATATATATATATATATATATATACATATATACACACACACACACACACACACACACAACACACACACACACACACCACACACACCCACATATATATATATATATATATATATATATATATGTATATATGTATATGGTTGTGTGTCTGTGTTTGTCTCACCACAATCACTTGACAACTGATGTTGGTGTGTTTACATCCCTGTAACTTTGCAGTTTGGCAAAAGAGACAGATAGAATAAGTACTAGACTTACAAATAATAAGTCCTTGGGTCGATTTGTTTAACCAAGGGCAGTACTCCAGCATGACCATGGTCAAAATGACTAAAATGAATAAAAGGACAAAAGGCTATCACTACGTATGACAGTTGGCAGTGTGACGTTGGATGTGAGGGAGCTGTGGAGGCTGGAAGTATGGTTTGGTGGATAGGTTCTTGCCTGAAGAGGAGACTGATGAGTCATGCATATAATATGACACATGCATGAAGTGTGGTGCTACATGGTTGTGTGTGACTTAACCCTTTCATTACCAACCTCGCTGAAACCGGCTCTGACACTAAGTACAAATGTCTTGTTTTCATAAGTTTTGAATTAAAATCTTCCACCAAACCTTAGTCACACTTTATGTTCCTAACATCAGCTTAATGATAACTAAGTTATTTTACTAAATTCTTTATTATATTTAAAGTAATTGAAAGAAACACACAGCATCATCATTGTTTAACGTCCGCTTTCCATGCTAGCATGGGTTGGACATATGACTGAGGGCTGACGAACCAGATGGCTGCACCAGGCTCCAATCTTGATCTGGCAGAGTTTCTACAGCTGGATGCCCTTCCTAACACCAACCACTCCGAGAGTGTAGTGGGTGCTTTTACGTGCCAGTCGGGCGACACTGGCAACGACCAAGTCAGGCGGCACTGGCAACGACCTCAGTCTCAAAATAAATACAGTAACGAAAGGGTTAAAGTGTTAGATGTGAAAGAAGCAAGTCTGTTTGATGGATGTATGAACTGAAGGAAAGAGAGAGTTTGGTTGGACGTTCACAAATCTTCCTGCAATTCTTGGAAGAGAAGGATAAGGACAGGTGATGGGAAAGGATGGTGAGTGGTTTGTGTTGTCAATCGAAGGTACATGTGGCAGAGGAAGGCATGGATGTGCTTACTGCAAGGTTTCGTAAAAAGAGAGTATGAGACATCATTTCTGATAAGCTACTCAACATCCTAGACTACCCTTTAACACATTGAGTGTCAAAGGGAAATGTGTAAATCAGTCCCGTGTGCCACATGTGGTTTTTTTTTCAAATTCATATAGTATTTCAGTTGTATACAATAGCTGTATAAAGTTCATTTTTCAATGAGAAAACGTATACAATATACATATATGCGGCACATTTGTAAAGTTCCATGCATATACATATACTGTATACATGGCACTCAATGTGTTAAAGAAAGGCAACTTAAATGATTGCCTTGAAGTCCCTCAACAATACACTCCAGCATTTTGTCTATACATATTTTATATTTTCTCTCTCTCTCTCTCTCTCTCTCTCTCTCTATATATATATATATATATATATATATATAGGCATAGGAGTGGCTGTGTGGTAAGTAGCTTGCTTACCAACCACATGGTTCCGGGTTCAGTCCCACTGCGTGGCACCTTGGGCAGGTGTCTTCTACTATAGCCTCGGGCCGACTAAAGCCTTGTGAGTGGATTTGGGAGACAGAAACTGAAAGAAGCCCGTCGTATATATATATGTATATGTGTGCGTGTATGTTTGTGTGCGTGTATGTTTGTGTGTCTGTGTTTGTCCCCCTAGCATTGCTTGACAACCGATGCTGGTGTGTTTATGTCCCCGTCACTTAGCAGTTCGGCAAAAGTGACCGATAGAATAAGTACTAGGCCTACAAAGAATAAGTCCTGGGGTCGAGTTGCTCGACTAAAGGCGGTGCTCCAGCATGGCCGCAGTCAAATGACTGAAACAAGTAAAAGAGTATATATATATATATAATATTATATATATATATATATATAATATATATATGTATATATATATATCAGTGCTGGATTAACTATTAAGTAAAATAAAAATACGCTTAAGGCATCAACGGAAGTAGGGGGAGGGGGGCGTCAAAGAAATGGTAAATGGTTTACTGCACAAAAGAAATCACTTTAAACTTGCTAAAATGATATTCGAAGTGGTTTATATGATTGGAAACATAATGTCATAGTGTTCATGGCATCATGCTGAGGATCTGACAAAGACCTTGTAATTAAAAAGAGGAGAAAACTTTTCAAATATAAATAAAATGTCCAAAAATATGCATTATTTTCCATCTTTCTGTTGTTAGTTTTGTTTCATTTTGAAAAATAAAAATCTATTTTATGGTTTATTATTTTTTATACTTTGAATTACATATATATATCATCATATATAATATATATATATATACATATATATATATATATATATATATATATATATATATATATATATATATATTATGTATATATATATATATGTAATAGAAATATTAAAATAACTAAGTCTCTCTAAAAGAGAACAGCGGCAGCGTTCCCGGAAAATAATAGTTATCGCCATACTAATATGGCATTCTTATAAAAATAAGAAAAAAGCTGTCCGCTTATTAGCTCCATGAGGCCATCGCCTTAAGTTAGCTATTTGATACACAAACTGTATCCATATAACCTTCGAACAAGGGAGGTCAGTCGCTCCACACTACTTGACCGGCAGCTACAGACGCGTTTCGGAGTATTGCCCCTTTTCAATGCAGCGTAGCCAGCCAGTAGGTGTCGCTTCCGACAATCTCTGTTCGATGGTTTTATTTACCTAGTTTCGGTGGAATACATCCACTTGTTTTCAATAATAGAAATATTAAAATAACTAAGTCTCTCTAAAAGAGAACAGCGGCAGCGTTCCCGGAAAATAATAGTTATCGCCATACTAATATGGCATTCTTATAAAAATAAGAAAAAAGCTGTCCGCTTATTAGCTCCATGAGGCCATCGCCTTAAGTTAGCTATTTGATACACAAACTGTATCCATATAACCTACGGACAGCTTTTTTCTTATTTTTATAAGAATGCCATATTAGTATGGCGATAACTATTATTTTCCGGGAACGCTGCCGCTGTTCTCTTTTAGAGAGACTTAGTTATTTTAATATTTCTATTATTGAAAACAAGTGGATGTATTCCACCGAAATTAGGTAAATAAAACCATCGAACAGAGATTGTCGGAAGCGACACCTACTGGCTGGCTACGCTGCATTGAAAAGGGGCAATACTCCGAAACACGTCTGTAGCTGCCGGTCAAGTAGTGTGGAGCGACTGACCTCCCTTGTTCGAAGGTTATATGGATACAGTTTGTGTATCAAATAGCTAACTTAAGGCGATGGCCTCATGGAGCTAATAAGCGGACAGCTTTTTTCTTATTTTTATAAGAATGCCATATTAGTATGGCGATACTATTATATATATATATATATATATATATATATATATATTATATATATATATAAATTATATATATATATATACCCTTTTACTTGTTTCAGTCATTTGACTGTGGCCATGCTGTAGCACCGCCTTTAGTCGTGCAAATCAACCCCCATGACTTATTCTTTGTAAGCCTAGTACTTATTCTATCGGTTTCTTTTGCTGAACCACTAAGTTACGGGGTGTAAATACACCGGCATCGGTTGTCAAGCGATGTTGGGGTGGACAAACACAGACACACAAACATATATACACACACACATACATATATACATATATACGATGGGCTTCTTTCAGTTTCCGTCTACCAAATCCACTCACAAGGCTATAGTAGAAAACACTTGCCCAAGGTGCCATGCAGTGGGACTGAACCTGGAACCATGTGGTTCGTAAGCAAGCTACTTACCACACAGCCACTCCTTCGCCTATATATACATATATATATATATATATATATATATATATATATATATATATATATATATAGATATATATATAGGAGGTACCAAAATCTTTTAAGTGCTTAGGGCCTCTATGGGTCTTAATCCAGCCCTGCTCTGTCTGTCTCTCTTTCTCTCTCTGTCTCTCTCTCTCTCTGTCTCTCTCTCTTTCTCTCTCTCTCTCTCTCTCTCTCTAACTATCTATCTATCACTCTATCTCTGTCCATAGGTTGGCCTCATTCTACACCCATCAACTCAACCACTCCTTACTAACGGGTCTTTCCGTTTCTTGTTAACAAATATTGTATGCATCACCCCTGACCATGCACACACTGTCACCAACCAGTCCTTCTGCCCCACAAAACGTCAACCTTCTGGAATTCCTGCTTTGCCGATGTTTTTTCTTGCATCAACTCCTTTGTAACTCCAGT
The DNA here is from genome assembly GCF_006345805.1 of Octopus sinensis. NCBI lineage: Eukaryota > Metazoa > Mollusca > Cephalopoda > Octopoda > Octopodidae > Octopus > Octopus sinensis. Next base: position 19,481,578 of record NC_043010.1, read on the forward strand.
TGGCCTGTGAAGACTTGGGGCCCCGAGTCCCTCCCTCTAGACAGATCTAATAAAACAGGCCAATATATGTCTGATAGAAAGTGTGTTAGTAAGGGACAAAGAGAGGTAGGGGAAAGTAAGGCATATTTAATGCGACAAGGCAGATAGGAGGAGAGACATTAGCAATCTAGTGTGAAATTAGGTTCAAAGTGACTGTCTGCACCGCCTCCAACACACACACACACCACACATAAACCTCCCTCTTTCTCTCTCTCTCTCTCTCTCACACACACTCCCTATCTCCCTCTCTTACTAATCTGTTTATTACACCCTCACTCTATAAACTTACTCTTTTTCCTGATACTCCTGCTCTCCCTTCTCTATGTCAAACACCATCCCAACACTACCGCCACCACCACCACCTCTGCCATTGCATATATTGCTATGTCAAAACTTACAACTGAGTTTTTGATTCTGTTCTAGAAATCTGTTGTGTACATCTAGACACGCACACACTTTGTGTGTGTGTGTATCTATATTACAGCATGATACATATGTGTGTGTGTGTGTGCACGCGCGCGCATGTGTATCTATCTATCTATCTATCTATCTATCTAATATATATATATATATAGATATATATATATATAATATATATATTATATATATATTCTTTTACTCTTTTACTTGTTTCGGTCATTTGACTGCGGCCATGCTGAAGCACCGCCTTTATTTGAACAAATCGACCCCCAGAACTTACTCTAGTACTTATTCTCTCGGTCTCTTTTGCCAAACCGCTAGGTTAAAGGGATGTAAACACACCAGCATCGGTTGTCAAGCGATGGTGGGGACACACACACAAACACGCAAACATATTCATACGATGGGCTTCTTTAAGTTTATGTCTACCAAATCCACTCACAAGGCTTTGGTCGGCCTCAGGCTATCGTAGAAGACACTTGCCCAAGGTACCACACAGTGGGACTGAACCTAGAACTATGTGGTTGGGAAGTGAGCTTCTTACCACACAGCCATGCCTAAAAGATTTGGGGAGTTTTCGTCAGGGTGATTCAAACTGATAGGTGTACAATCTGAGTGCTCAAATTGGTATGGCACTAAAATTCCAGTTTGAACTGCAGTTGAACATATGATTTTGTGACTGCCTTTCTAAAGCACCTAGAAGTCACTTCTCCTTGAGCCGGTAGGTATAGATTAAAACAGATATGGAAAGGCAAATATGGTTGGACAAGACTTGACAAGTATATTTAATTTAGCTATTTTATTTTTATGGAGATGTACTTGCATAGCAAGTGACCTGATCTGAGATCGTGCGCTGGAACGCAAACAATTGCAGCATGGAAGGTGTTTATAAGCCATTTAAGAAACACACAAAAACCGTTAGATTCACTTCAACATTTAAATTTAATTTGCCAAAATATTTTTGTTGCTTTCAGGCCACAACCTGTTCACTGACAAAATTCTGAATTTTGTCAGTGAACAGGTTGCAGTGTGTGTGTTCATAAGTATATATCTTTTACTCTCATTTCATTCCTCTGACTGCAGCCATGTTGGGGTCCAGTACTGAAGGATGCAGTTGACCAAATCGACCCCAGTATTTATTTTTAAGTCTAGCACTAATTCTTACTACCAAACCACAGAATTATGAGAATATAAACAAACCATCACCAATTGTCAAGCAGTGAGACTCCTACATATATGCACACAAAACACGCACACACATTTGAATATATATATATATATTAATTTTATTGTATTTTGTATTTATATTCGTGTAACATTGTCTGTTTTCCGTCCTTGTTTTCAGATACATTCGATGCTTTCTTCCAAGGAATCTAATGCTCTTAGCTTAGTTTTTCCTTGGGGCTGGCCAGATTGGAGCAATCTCAAGATTAATCAGCCAAAATTGCGAGGATGATCCGGTTCTTGACTGAGGATAGAAAGCTTTGAATGATCCGTCCTTGTTTTTTTGTATCGTCTATCTGGATGTTTTGTTGTCCCTTTTTGTATCATCTAGTTGTCCAGATGTTTTGCGTTCTTGCCCCATTTTGTATTTTATATATGTATATATATATATGGCTGTGTAGTAAGAAAGTTGCTTCACAATCACATGTTCTGGGTTCAGTCCCACTGTGTGACACCTTGGACAAGTATCTTCTACTATAGCCTTGGGCTGACCAAAGCCTTGTGAGTGGATTTGGTACATGGAAACTGGAAGAAACCCATTGTATGTATGTATGTGTGTGTGTGTGTGTGTGTATATATATATATATATATATATATGTGTGTGTTTATGTATATGTATGTATGTTTTTGAATGTCTGTTTTTGTCCCCCACCCCCCACCAACATCGCTCAGCAACGGATGTTGGTGTGTTTATGTCTCTGTAACTTAGCAGTTTGGCAAAAGAGACCAATAGAATAAGCCCAAGGCTTACAAAGAATAAGTTCTGGGGTCAATTCATTCAGCTAAAGGCAGTGCTCCAGCATGGCCACAGTCAAATGACTGAAACAAGTAAAAAGTAAAAGAATATATATATCCCAATATCACAGTATCAACGAAGACCATCAGATGTTGTTGCACACCACTGATCACAATGCACTTCCATTTCTGTCTTGATTTCACCATTCTTTTCCCTCTTGACCTAAAGTACTTGACTGGATCATCTTCCCATCAACGTGAAGGCCTTCCAAATGGTCTATTCCGATCTGTTGGGTACCATTTGGCAACTGCATGGATCCACCCGATGTCTGTGATCCATGTCACATATCCAGCCCAGCGGTACTTGTGCTCTCAGTACTCTGCGATAAAATTGTGCGCTCTGCTCCATTCTCGAATTATCTCATTCTGAATGTGCTCTCTCGGGGATATTCCTTGCATGGATCCTTCCATAGCCCTTTGCATCATAGCCAATCAATGTTCAGTCCTCTTCAGAGTGGCCCACTTTCCGCTTGCATATAACAGCACTGTTAGGACAGTGTTACTGAAGAATCTGACACATATGGCATTGTCTACCTTGGCCTTGAGCCCATCCTTTATTCAGTTAAATGTCTTCTTCCGTTCTGCCCTTGATCTCTTTAAGATTTCAGCATCCATATCTTGGTGCATATTCATTGTGCGCCCTAGCCAGAAGTACTCCTTTACCTCCTCTGTTTCATTGTTTCTCACCTCTATTTGACCTTATACTCTGTCTTCCAGTTGCATATATTTTAAAAGATACCCTTTGCCTGAAGAGTAACCGGCTGTATACATCTCGCTTGGATAATTGTCACTTCTGATGTTCCGCTTGCTATGAAACATACATCACCCAAATCTTTCCTACGCCATTCCATAACTCTTGTACTCTTATTCGCACACTTGGTAACCCTTGTCACCTGCCGTGAAATATGAAAAGAACTTTTTCAGTTTATCGTAGTTCGATATGAAAAAGATTCACAACCTTCAATCTCAATAAACTTCTATTATCCTAAATGCTGTTTTTTTTTTTATATTTACTACAGACTGCTTGAAGCTAACTTCCTTTCTGTTCCTTCTTCCTTGGATTTTACATTTTTATTCAGAGAAGACCTACTTTTGCCTGTCCCTTGTCACAGCTCCTTTCTCCAGCGTTCACCATTTCACCTCATTATGGCTTAACAGCCTTCACCATTTGTTTTTACTGTTTTGTTCTTAATGTCCTGATTTTGTTACCCCTTTAACCCTCTACAAAAATCCCAAATTTTATTTAATTTGCTTCGCGTGAATGACTGCTTTAACGAAATCGAGTCTTCTCCCTACCTTCGAAACGCGGAATAGATAAGACAGGGAACAACTGATGAAGGGATTGTTCTTTATATTGCCTGTCTCCTTTCTCTATTTGTTTATTTGTCCGAAAATAAGTTGGTTTTTTCATGTTTTTGTTTTTTTATGTTCTCATTTTCATTTTGTTCATGTACCCTGAGTGCTGTGTATAGGTGTAGGAGTGGCTGTGTGGTAAGTAGCTTGCTTACCAACCACATGGTTCCAGGTTCAGTCCCACTATGTTACACCTTGGGCAAGTGTCCTCTACGATAGCCTGAGGCTGACCAAAGCCCTGTGAGTGGATTTGGTAGACGGAAACTGAAAAGAAGCCCATCGTATATACGTATATAATGTTTGTGTGTCTGTGTTTGTCCCCACAACATCGCTTGACAACCGATGCTGGTGTGTTTACGTCCCCTTAACTTAGCGGTTCAGCAAAAGAAACCGATAGAATAAGTACTAGGCTTGCAAAGAATAAGTTTTGGGGTCAATTTGCTCGACTAAAGGCAGTGCTCCAGCATGGCCACAGTCAAATGACTGAAACAAGTAAAAGAGTATATATGTATGTATATATACATATATATGTAGATATGTACATATATGTATGTATATATGCATATATATATGTATTATTATTATTATTATTATTATTATTATTATTATTATTATTATCATTTTTATGATTATTATATATATATATAAAGGCGAAAGAAAAAGTATTTTCTATACCAATGTGCTGAAAAATAGACTTTAGATCATCTAACCACAAACAATGTGGAGGCACATGGCCTAGTGGTTAGAGCAGCGGACTCGCAGTCGAGGGATCGCGGGTTCGAATCTCAGACCGGGCGATTTCCTTTATAAATACACTGCATGATGAAATGTGGAAAGCAAGCTAACAGAAATTATTTAAAATTCCGTTAAAATTTCTGTTAGCTTGCTTTCCTCATTTCATCATGCTGTGTATTATAGACAAAAATATTGTATGTGGTTAGATGATCTAAAGTCTAGTTTTCAGCACATAGGTATGGAAAATATTTTTTCTTTTGTCCCTATTTATAATTGTTTATAATTTTCACCTTAAAAGCTATTTTAATATGCTGGCCACTGATAGGAATTTTTTGAAGAATTTCATCTTTATATTAGAAGTATATATATATATATAATCCTCTTCATCAGACTCTGAATTCATCCTTTACATTGCTAGAACCACATCACAAACACTGGCTCTTCTCTGCAGGGTTAGAAAATAGTTCAGCCTCCAACAGTTCCTGGTACTCTACAAGGCCCAAATTTATGGCCCATGATAGAGCATTATTACTACATCTGGAATGGAACAGCTTCCTCACCTTACACTCAGCCGAGCATGTGATTAGTGAGAACACAGCTTATCTGCGGATTTTCCATATCTCTGTTTTACTTTGTGTTACCATTTTTTTATCCATGCCATCTTACACACACATATACATACAATGTATGTACCTGTGTGTCTGTGTTTGTGTGTGTGTGTATGCAAGAGATAGCTAGTAATATGATGTTGTGGTATGACATATTTTGACCCCGAGCAGCACAGATGTAAAGGGCCAGTCTGCTTAATGACAAAAGAGGTTATGGATAACAAGGAACTAGAAAGGGGTGGGTGGGTGGAGGGAGGGAACAAGAGAGTAGAGTCTGTCTGTGTGTCTGTCACCTAGTTAGGTTATATTATAAGACAATTGAATTGTCAGTCAGTGGGATTACGTACCCCATGACATCCTGGTAACTGAGGTTGAGGTGTAAGGGTGCTATTGGGATTTGTCTGCAATTGTTTCATAATATGAGAGGACCAGGGTGAACCTTCGCCCACATCTGTTACCACCCATGCATACTTGACTCTGCAAACTCCATCCAACCCATGCCAGCATGGAAAAGTGGCTGTTATGATGATGATGATATACTTACACACACACACACACACACACACACATCAACAACAACAGCACTGGTGAGTGAGGCTGACAAACTGATGTAGATTCTCTGCTGTATTATAGTAAACACACCATGTATTGAGTTCTTTTTTTCCTGTCTCTATAAATGATCCTTTATATATACATGTGTGCGAAACATGCATGCATACATCCATCCATCTATCCATACATACATACATACATACATATATACATACATACATACAAACAAATACACATATACATATAGACACATACATATACATACACACATATATATATACACATGCGTGCACACACACACATACATATATTTATGAATTTATACAACTTTAAATCCTGTTGTAACACTTATGCCATTACATGCTATTATTACAATATTCACATATGTGGCATTAATGATAATAAATGTATGTATGTGTGTGTATATATATGGTTGTATATGTGTGTGTGTGTATATTATATATATATATATATATATATATATATATATATATATCTATATATAATATATATATATATTATATATATATTATATATATATATATACACACATATACATATATATATATAATGTATAATATGTCTGCAGCATTGCTAAGTCTGCGCTGTCTGGAATTACACTCCATGAGCAATCTGTGTTGCAACCAATTTAGGAGAGATGGGAATAGTGGAGACGTCTTTCTTATAGAATAACACACACACACACACACACGTATTATGTAATGCCCACATATACACAATACCCTATATTTAAGACCACACAGATTAATGTTTGTCTGTCTCATTCAAACTCTGCTTACCATTGAGAGCCTCAAGAGACTCTTTGTCTTGTTATTCATTCACAGACTCCTTCTTGAAATGTGAGAGTTCAGTTCTCTTCATCTTTCCTATTTCTTTGTTTGTTGCTATTGTTATTTAGCCCCAGGCCAGCTTTGATCATGCAGGCCCATGATCAGAAGTGCTCCATCTGCAATTACATTTTACCCATAATGCCTTCCTATTTGAAGACATTAAGTTGTGGTTTGAGAGACATTTAGTTACTATTTCTAACAGGTCAACTGACCACTTAGAGGGAATTTTTTTATTGTTGGAGTGCTCTAAGATCATGTTAGAATTAAAGCTGGAGTTCTTCTTATTAACCTATTTCAACTCTTCTGGTTTGAGAACATGCCTAACCTCCACCCAAGAGTCATGTTGAAGCCAACACAGACCTCCTTGTCTGAGGTGTGTTGAGTCATACACAGACTGACACACTTCTGAGGTGTGTGAGTATATTTTGCTGCTGCAGCTTTGCAAAGCACTTGGAGGTTGCTGGCATTGTATCTACAAGATATATTCAACACATATTGTAAATATATTGTAAGGCACATTCTTTGTTCACATAATTGTTAAAGAGGTACCAGATTCCAAGGGAAGTTATCAGTGAATGACTACTGTCTCTTCCAGAATGATATTTAACTCTCATCTATGGAAAACAAAGGAATCCAAATGCACTAGTTTTGTTGAGAATGTTTGTAAAACTGATGTCTGAGGAAAAGAGGGAAGAGCAGTGTTGATTCACTTAGGGTACCCATTTACAGGAGTGAAGCGAGCGTGATCGTTACCAGCGTCGCCTTACTGGCACCTGTGCCAGTGGCATGTGTAAAAAGATTCGAGCGAGGTCATTGCCAGTACCGCCTGACTGGCCCCCGTGCCAGTGGCAGTAAAAAGCACCCACTACACTCTCGGAGTGGTTGGCGTCAAGAAGAGCATCCAACTGTAGAAACTCTTCCAGATCAAGATTGGAGCCTGGAGCAGCCATCTGGTTTGCCAGCCCTCAGTCAAAATTGTCCAACCCATGCTAGCATGGAAAGCGGATGTTAAACGATGATGATGATGATGACAAGTCTAACATATTGTGGGCTGCAGTATCCTAAATTCTTGATCCTTTCAAAAAGGACCTTGTCACTGTTTCAGACCCTTCTAGTGATAAACAAAGCTAACAGTTTGACATCAGAATTCTGTTTATTTTTGTTTTATTTTGCTTATGTTTTTGTGGATGAAAGTTAAAGCTCATCCTGGAAGAGTTACAGTAAGATTGTCAACTTGATAGAGAGGTTTGGCAGATCAGAAGCTACAGATCTGTGCCTGGTACACAGTCAACTACCAATGATGTTCTACTTCATCAACAACAACAATAACAGTAGCAACAACAACAATATCTGTTATTCACTGTAATACTTCTTCTTTGTTCTGTACCACATTACTTGTGAACATTGACTCCAACTCAAGAATGCAGTATGTCTTTCACTGGAGTTTCCGTGGCTATGGTCTCGGATCACTGACATGATTTGCCAGCCAACTTACAGGGTATTTTTATGAATGGCTGTTGGCTTACATTGACTCCCCCTGTCCTTTCACAGGCCTTGTTTTTAGTTCTGCAAAGTGTCCACAACATCCTCCTCACCTGGTAGGCCAAGTGGGGGAGCCAGTTTGGTTGCTGACCACTCAACCATGAAAGAGGTAGTGCTGGGTCATATAGCACCAGCAGCAGGATTTTCCTGACCTGAAGTTACACAATAATACAGTATATCTTATGCATCAGACTCTGAGTTAATATGTCTTTCCAGACACTGCGCTAAGTCCTTGGACAAGACACTCCACTCTACCTCAGACTGTCTTGCAGTAAGCTGTTAAACTAAAGACAATATCTGCTCACAAAGATGATATGATATTTCTTGTGATGAAAGAAAATGTCTATCTGGTGCTGGTGGTGGTGTGTTTAAAATTATATTGACTCACCAGATATCACAGATTGTAGTTAGAACTGAAGTCTGATTCCAATGATAAGGTTAACTGAGACAACCTTATCATTGGAACCTTATATTCTTCCTTTTCCTCTTCTTTCTTCGGGTTTAAATTTCCATGTCACCTTTCACCCTCTTTCTCTTGCATGTTTACATTAACTCCCTCTCTTATTCAGGCGCTCACATCTTAGAATCCTCTGCTCTATTCTCTGTCTATCTATCTATCTATCTCTTCATTGATTCCACTTCTTCCACCTCTCTCTTTTTTCTCTCCCTTTCTCTCTATCTCTCCATTCTCCATTACCAACACCAGCATCACCACCAATGCCTCTGCTACCACCCCTACCAAAACTGTCTATGTATGGTATCTGAGTTACTTCCCTTAGTGTTATACAAAAGGCCAATGGGCAGATGGGAGCATACTAATATATAAGATAGTCTAGTGAACAAAAACTAATTTTCCTAAGTTCCAATGACTAGTCACTTCTACTTTGTGGTACCTATTTACAGCAAAGTAAACTGGGCTTTATACGTGTATATATGTATTATGTAGATGACAAATCTTTAAAAGCATAGATATCAATTGATAATATTTCATCAGCATAGCTGGATGGCACTGTTGTATCACATAATTTCACTGTCAGCCAAACACTGAATGCCAGACAAAAAAAAAAAAATCAACCTAAGTGTGGTACCTTGGGCAAATGTCCTCTACTATAGCCCCAGGCCAACCAAAGGTTTGTGAGTGGATTTAGTAGACAGCAGCTGAAAGAAGAAAGAATCCCATCATTTGTGTGTGTATGTGTGGGGGTGTCTTTGTGTCTGTGTTTGGCAACTGGTGTTGGTGTGTTTATGTCCCCCACAACTTCGTAGTTCAGCAAAACAGACCAAGAGAATAAGTAGCAGGCCTAAAAGAATTAAGCATTAAGTACCTTGATCAATTCATTTAACTAACAAGCAATTCTTCAAGGCAGTGCTCCAGCATGGCCACAGTCTAATGATTGAAACAAGTAAATATATATATATATATATATATATATAAATATATTTTATTTAATTTTATTTGTTAGGGAATAAAAATTCTGGCATAACAGGGGTTCAAATTATTCTCAATGAGGAAATATATATTTTTATTTAGAGATAGTTGGCCCCTTCATCCCACCATGTAAAAGGATTTTAATTTAAATACTTACTACTTATATCTTGGCTACACATGTTTCTTGAGGTACATTTCCTGGTTCCTTAACCACGCCATGTTTTGCTGGAACCCTTCTTAATGATTGGGGTTATATTTTAAGAAGGGTTCCAGCAAAACATGGCATGGTTAAGGAACTAGGAAATGTACCTCAAGAAATACGTGTAGCCAAGATATAAGTAGTAAGTATTTAAATTAAAATCCTTTTATATGGTGGGATGAAGGGGCCTACTATTTGTTAATGAAAAAAAATATATATAGATATGTATATATAAAAGTTTTTGTCAGTACTTTACATTCGGAAACGAAATTGTGCTTACAGGGATTTATAAGACTTGGATGGAGTACAAATTCAAATAATAATAAAAAAAATAAAAAAATAAAATATATAGTAAAAATAATAAGATATAAAATGTAGGTGAACTAATATATAATAACATGAAAACCGTCCATGTGTGTGTAGATACATGTAGATACTTTTATTACTCCTTAACTCATAAACAAGCAAAAGAGCAGTTGTACTATATACAGAGTATTGTCTCCATTAAACACTCCCTTGTGTGTGTGTGTGTGTGTGTGTGTGTATGTACACACATATGATTATCCCTGGAAATTTAGTTGCCCTTGGAAATTGAACCTAAACTGTGGCCTTTGAACTTTCTAAGTTTTCAAGCTTAAATCCCTGTTGACTGAGTCAGGATTAGTACAGACTGTAATCTTTCTTTGTCCAGGGAACAGCGGGGGAAAGTGCTCGGTAATAATTACTTCCATTTGATGTTGTGGCTGTGATTCCAGATGACTTCAACTATTCCATAGTGAACTTCTTGAATGCCTTCCCCCTACCCCACCCTTACTGCCCCTACCATCGCATTCTGATAGATTTAATAGGATTTTGTGTGTGTGTTTGTGCCTGTGCGTGTGTGTCTGTGTGAGTGAGCATGTATTTGAGTGTTTGTGACTGAATGCATAGTGTGTGGATTTATGTGTATATTTGCATGTATGTGTGTGTATGTGTGTGCATTATACATATAAGTTCCTCATTTATGAATATATATATATATATATGTGTATATATATATATATATATACATACATATATACATATACACACACACACACACACACCACACACACACACACACACACACATATATATATATATATGTATATATATACATACAGACATATATATATATATATGTATGTATATGTATATAAGCTCATTGAATGTGTGTCTGTGGGAGTGTGTGCTGTATATATGTCTCTATGTATATATGCATGTGTGTATGTGTTTGTGTGTGTGTGTGTGTGTGCGTGTGTGTGTGGTGAATGTAAATCTCATTTAACCCCATGGGGCAGTTTAGGAACAGTTTGCGTTCAATGTTGAGAAAATATTATTGCAGTCTTTTGTTCTCTTCAATGTATAAAAAGTGTTTGTAATTAAGGGCAGATAACTCGCTCTCTTCTCTGAGAAAAATTACTTAAAACATTTCATCATTTCCTTTATTTATTTATAAAAAAAAAAAATGATGCCAGAATCTTATGAAATTAGTGATGGTGTATTGTATTTCAGTGTTGGAAATATTGCAAAGGAAATTGTGTGTATGCTGTGTGGTGAGTTGTAATTTGAAGAATTCCTTATCAACTTGGTACAAAGACTTAGCTTATTCAGTGTTCACTATACTCTGTGTGTGTGTGTGTGAGAGAGAGAGAGAAAGAGAGAGAGAGAGAGAGAGAGAGAGAGCTTATCATTCTGTTTGTTTTTTATGTAATCCCTATTACACGGAACTCTTTCCTTGTAAACCTTATCACTCTATTTTCTACGTGAACCCTATGTGATCATTCTTGTCCCTGTATGTGAACAACTCTGTGACATTATGACATGCTGTTCCCTCTCCATGACCCCTATTATGCTCTGTTCCCTCTGTATGGACCCTATTACACTCCATTCACTATGTGGCCTCTCTTATTCTCAGTGGACCCATTTTCATTGTATGAATTCCTCCCCTAATATACAGCTCATAAGTGTACTGCTAGTTTGACTACTGCCACCACCACCACCACCACCACTACTATACCTCCTCATACCACCAATACTACTATTACTATAACACTATTGATATTATTGGTACTACTACTACTGCTGGTTTAGATTTAGGGTTAGAATAAACACTTAGGATTAGCAATTAGGGACCAGTTTAAATGCCACCTTCTCAATTACACATTATGAGTGAAAACCCCACCCCACCCCCACCCCCAGAAAACAGCTTCACTTTTCCATTCAGGAAAAATGAGGCAGAAATGTAAATATCTTCAGTTTTTTAATTTTTGTTCTCCAATTGTGGCCTCTACCATAATATATATCAAAACAGGAGATTGGAAAAACTTGCTGAATTTTTAATTCCATGTTACATATGTTTCATTACAAGATAAGAGTCAACAAAGGTATACATTATCATCATCATCGTTTAAAGTCTGTTTTCCATGCTGGCATGGATTGGACAATCTGATAAGAGCCCAAGCTCCATTTCTCTTTTAGCATGGTTTCTACAGCTAGAGGCCCTTCCTAATGCCAACCACTTTACAGAGTGTACTGGGTTCATTTACACGGCACCAGTGGCCATTCAAGAATTTGGACCTGGAGATCTCTGCTTCCAGCGACTTCGAGGGCCACCTCCCAGTGGTGTCAGGCGTCAACGAAGAGCCCTCAACTACAACAAGATGACTAAAGTTTTTTTTTTCCAAGGTCTGGGGTCTCCTGCACCTAAGCCCTAGACCAGGGGTGGGCAAACTTTTTTGATCGCGGGCCGCACAGTGCGTCTTTGGAACCTTGGCGGGCCTCATTTATAAAAATCAAGTGGAAATATTTTTAAAGGCGGTTATAGACCTATAAACACACAATTGATTGAAAGGAAATTTTGTGAAATATTCCTCTCGGCGGGCCACATGAAAACCTATAGCGGGCCGCATGCGGCCCGCGGGCCGTAGTTTGCCCACCCTTGCCCTAGACCATCACCTAATCACCCTTACCCGTCTTGTTGCTTAACAACAACTACACCAGCACAGGTACATTTGAGTGGCACCAGTGCAGGTGCTTTTCACATAGCACCAGCACTCCTGAGCCCACAAGATTAGGACTGCTCAGCTGGAAAGGAATGCCAAGGACAACCATGGTTTCACTTAGCTTGATGCATCTATCTAGAAAAAACATGTATAGAATCTCCTGTCTGTAATTCTTCAGACAAAGATTAAAACATAACTCCTGACTTATAATGAAGTATATGTAACATGTAATTACTCTGCAAGTTGAATTCCTAAAAAATTTCAGTCACTGCATATAACACATTTAAAATAAAACATCTATGTACATACGCAGGCTTACTGTGAACATGCAGATGTACTTCACAAAGATACAGCTTGGATTATATATATATATATAGAATGCATCATCATCATCACTTAGCTTCCACTTTCCATGCTGGCATGGGTTGGATGGTTTGACTGAGAACTGGCAAGACAGGAGGCTGCACCAGGTTCCAATCTGATTTGGCAAGGTTTTTAAGCTGGATACTCTTCCTAATACCAACCACTCCAAGAGTATTAGTGTGTGCTTTTACGTGCCACCAGCATGGGAGCCAGCCAGGCAGCACTGGCATCAGTCATGCTTGAATGGTGTTTTTACATGCCACTGGTACAGGTGCCAGTCAGGTGGCACTGGCATCAGCCATGACTATGATCTCACTTGGTTCAGCAGGTCTTACGAGTACAGCATATTGCCCAATGATTTAAGGGTGCTTTTAAACAGCCAGATATGCAACATATATATATATATATATATATATATATATATATATATATATAATTATAATTTAGGGTATCTAAGAGATACTACCACGCTGGAAATAGCAGCCCAAACTTGATTCTAAAACACATTAAATGTTCATATAGCACATTCTTCTCTCCTGGTGCTGTATCAACATTTAATGTGTTTTTAGAGTCAAGTTTTGGCTGTTATTTCCAGCGTGGTGGTATCTCTTAGATACCCTAAATTATAATTTTAATAATAATTAACTTTGAAGGTTTTTATTCCCATGCTGACCACCTGATAAGTTTGGTATTTAAATAATGATCTTATTCTTATATATAATATATATATATATATATATATATATATATAGGGTCATCCCATAAATAATGCACTTTTTTTATACTTCTTTTATTTTTATTTTTAAATCTAAAATATACTCTCCTTCATTTTCTACAATGTTCTTCTGGTAGACTTTGACTTTCAAGGCCTCTCTTCCAAAATTCACTTGTCCTTGATGAAAAATACTCTCCCAGTACTCTTCTGACCTTGTCTACAGAATTCATATTTTTTCTGTCCAAATGATTTTGAAGACTGCGGAATAAAAGATAATCAGATGGGGCAGTGTCCGGTAAATATGGTGGGTGGGGCATCGTTTCCCATTCACACTGCTCCAGCTTTTGGAATGTTATCTTCGCTGTATGTGACCAAGCAATCCTGATGGAAGAAAACTATTCGTCTTGAAGCCAAAGATGGTCGTTTTTCTTCTAGCACTGACCTGAGCTGCTCAAGCTCCTTTGTTATCATTTGATTTGGGTTTAAAAGTTCAAAGTGGACTAAACCTTTCATATCCCACCAAACAGATAACAACACCTTACATGGGTGAAGACCTTCTCTGGCCTGGGGTGCCGGTGTTTCTCTTTTCCTAACCCATTGTCTTCGGTGCTTTCACATTTTTATAGAGAACTCATATTTGATCCAAAAAAGGTTCATTCATGAGACATGACTGCAAAGAAAAGCACACATTCACTCTTTGCATGAGATTAGACTTAGAAAGTTTATGAGGAAGCCATTGACTCAATTTGCTGACTTTTCCGATGGCACACAGGTGTCGATGAATGGCTGAATGACCAAATCCGCGCTTCTCTGCTAGTTCCTCAACAGTTACGATGGAATTTTTTTTTTCCACCAGGGTTTGCAGGATGTCCTCATTGAGTTCTACAGATCTTCCAGGATGAGGCTCGTCTTCTAGGCTGTAGTTTCCGGCTTGAAATTTCTGGAACTACCATTGACACTAGCTTACACTTATTGTCTGATCCCCATATACTACATTAATATTCCTCACACTTTCCGTTGCATTGTTGCCTTTATTGAACTCATAAAGCAAAATATGCCGAATATACTCCTTTGTCACTTCCATTATAGCTTTGGAAAAATAACAGTTAAAATTGAACTGCACTCTTCAAAACTTGCACTAAGAATAAGGACAAGGTAAAATCACTACCTGCTTTTATAGCAAGTTGATACAGTTAGTTTATCCCATCCCCCTCCAACTTTTTATTTATGCAATCGAAGAAACAAAATTATTTATGGGATGACCCAATTTATATATATATATGCATGAATGTATATATATATGATACAATATATATTTTATATGATGTAATACAATATGTAATCTAGACACACACTACAGTACTGGGGTTAATGAAAGATATGAACCACTAACCCTATCAGATGGTTGTTTGCTGCCCCTCTGCCCTATTGTTTCTGTAACCTACTAACAAAGGACCTTCTGGTTCAGTTTACCATCCATACTTTTTTTTAGTGTACATGAGTGTATATAATATATATATATATATGTGTGTGTGTGTGTGTGTGTGTCTTATGTGGAGTGGGTTGTGGGTCCATATGTGTTTTATTTACATGCATGTGCTTGTATCTGAACATGTGTGTATGTTTGTGTACACACACTCATGCATGCAAGCATACACATACACACTTACATACCTGTGTGTGTGTGTGTGTGTGTGTGTGTGTGTGTGTGTGTATGTGTAAACACACACACATATAAGTTTGGTGCTACAAAAAACAACCTAACCTTTTGCATCATTTGTAGAGAGAGCATTTATAACTAATAAAGAAATATATATGTACATGCACACACGCACATAGATACATACATATATACATACATACATACATACATACATACATACATGTGTGTGTATACATATACACACACACATACATATCCTGTTATAAATTTGAGTAATGTTTCTCTGTCTGTTACATTTTTATGTTCCTTAATTCTTCTTAGACCGTTGGTGCAAAGACAAGGAAACTCAAACTACTAACTCCCCTAATCCCAGGGAATGTCCTAAGGGGGTCTGTTTTTTAAAGGGCCACTTAATTAGGGCCCCACTGACCCCAACCCTATTTTTACTACATTTTAAACTAAATACATGGCATTGGTGACCAGATCAGAGCAATGACAACGAATTTCATACCATGAACTCCCAGGGAGTATCATAAGAAGGTTCAATTTCTGAAGACCAACTTAAATAAGGCCTCACTGACCCCCACTATTTTTACTGCATTTACCTTGCTCCTACGCTTATTGATCAGCATCAGTGCTTAGCACATTTGCAGAAATAGGTTTGCAAATTCTAAATATCTTCAGATTCCTTCAAATCAAGATGAAGTTTTATAACAGGTACGTTTCAGGTGTGGTAATGTGGTTATTTATATTTTGTAGTTTATGAAACTTACGTCTAGTGATTATATATTTACATTGGATCAGTTTCCCATGTAAAGACCAATTCCAGTGTTATCACTAAACAAATGATTCCTCCTATACGAAGGAACATATATTTGTAAAGAGATATGGATGAAGATGATAGGCATTTCTTCCACAGTTGCCCAACCCTAGTATATATATATATATATATATATAATATATATATATATATCTTTATATATAAAAGAGAGGTTGTGTGTCTGTCTCCTATGATTTAGATTCCTAACTACTCCCACATTTTGCGGTGCAGTTTAACCAAAACCAGGTATCTTATAGTCGTGATTCATATCGAGCCCTTCTGGGTATTAGCACGCATCTACGATGAGTCTACGATTTAAAAAAAAATTTACCATCATTTTTTTCCATTTTAATGCATTTTTTTCGCTATTTTTTGGCTATAACTCTCTAAAAATGCTTATATAGTTATTTCCCTTACAAACCCGAGCAACGCCGGGCGATACTGCTAGTATATATATATAATTATTATCATTATCATCATCATTTAACGTCCATTTTCCATGCTGTCATGGGTTGGACAGTTCGACTGGGGTCTGGGAAGCCAGGAGGCTGCACCAGGCTCCTGTCTGATTTGGCAGTGTTTCTACAGCTGGATGCTCTTCCTAATGCCAACCACTCTGAGAGTGTAGTGGGTGCTTTTTTTACTTGTCACTGGCACAGGGGCCAGAGGAGGCTGCATCGACCACAACCGGATGATGCTTTTTATGTGCCACTGGCATGGAAGCCAGTCTAGGCGGTGCTGGCATCGGCCACATTCAGATGGTTCTTTTTATGTGCCATCGGCACAGGGATCACAACTACAATTTCCATTTCATTGTGATTTGATTTGATTTATATATATATATATATATATATACCAGTGCCACGCAAAATGCACTTTTCCATGTGAAAAGCAACCAGTACTCTCTGGAAAGTTGTTGGCTTTAGTAAGAACATCTCAGCTATTGAAACCATGCCAATGAGTTAATGAAACCATCCAACCCATGTGAGTATGGAAAACAGACATTAATTGATGAAAAAGAAACAGATGTAACTTGACTATTTGAATAATATATGTGGATACCTTTATCATCATTTTGACGGCAGTTTTTCCATGTGTGTAGCTCTGATTGAATATGTTGGGGCAGATTCTCTACAGGTAGACACTCTCTCTGTCACCAACCTTCATCTGTTTTACAAGCAAGGTAATATTTGTATACGTTGGGGGAGAGAGTGAGAGGTTTTATTGTGTGTGCGCGCGCGCGTGAACGTGTGTGTGTGTGTGTTTGTGTGTATGTGTGAATGTGTAATGCTTGTGTGTAACCCCCCCCTTGTAACATCAAAAGAAACTTACACGATGATAATGAAGGTTATGAAGGGGGGGTGTCATGGTAGGAAGGGTGATGAGTTGATGGTAGTTATGTTTTGGTGTCCCAGATGATTGTCATGATACTAGTTGTGGTGATGGTGATTATGATGGTGGTGGTGGTGGTGGTGGTGATGATGATGATGGTGATGATGATGATGAAAGTGAGGCTTCTTTGTGTGGGAGTTGAAAGGGTACAGGACAACCCACACCAGCGCATACACTTCTGACATTTATGACACTGACATTATCAGACAAACACTGTTGACCTTTGACATACACCACCACCACCACCATCACCAACAACAACTCAAGAAGTATCTACTTGGTTGCTCGACCTGCTAGACATAGCAGCTAAATCACTCTCATATTATGCACTACCATTTATCCTTAAATATACATTGGATGGTGTAGTTCTTGACATATTAAATCTGAATGAATGACAGGATGGGCATGATTGGAATGCCCTTGATCATGAATCTATCATTATCAATCTGAGCCTACCTGAGTCTGCACAACAACATAACCTCCACCATGACAACTACTAACAATAGCACCTCTGTGCGGTTACTTGATTTGCTACAAATAACAGCTAAGTCTACCTCTAACCACACTCTAGTACCTAAACAATGGATATGTCAGCTTGGGTGGTACAGGTTGGATTGTTTGTTAACAAAATAATGGGATGATCTTGGTTGGAATGCATCATTAGTCATAAGTCTGCTTGCTGGTTCAGAACTAACTCAGGGTTAAACAACAACCTCTAGATGTCCGTCTAGCAGTGTAAACAAATAATCTGATCTTCAAGTCAAACTTAATATAAAAAAATAAATTGTTTCCTTCTTGGGCCAGACTCATAAGGACCAATTTCCTGGTTTCCATGGCATATAAATTCCCTCACCCGGACAGGATGCCAGTCCATCACAGCATTACTCATATTTGCCAGCTGAGTGGACTGGATTAATGTGGAATGAAGTGTTTTGCTCAAAAAAACAACACATCGCCTGGTTCAGGAATTGAAACCACAATCTTATAATCATCAGTCCAACACCCTAACCACTAAGCCACATGCCTCCACAAACTTAATATAATTGTGTGCAAAAAGAATGGCACTTTTCCCTCGGGTTCTGTGAGTTTTACAATATTGTACTACTGTTGTGCCATTGTAATATTGTGTTACTACAATCCAGATTCTGTAAAATGTTGCTCTTCTGGTGTCCACCTTCAGGGTGCCAAACTCAATTCCTTATAAATTGATATATAATTGATAGGATCTTTTCGGTTTGAACGGCAGTTTTTTCTAGCGGTGTCATATGAAATTGTCACCCATAATTATGACCCTAGTATCGATCTATTGCATTTCAATCTGTTTTAGGGTTACGGTTAGTTAGGGTTGGTTAGGGTTAGGGGTGGGGGGAAGGATATCTTTTTTTCTTCACAAATGTAAATAAACCCAATTTGTTTCTTAAATGAGGGACATATCCATATGGCACAGAATGTTTTCACTTCAATGGACGTCATTGATTGGTTGAAATTGCAGAAATTGAAGAAATAAAAACAACAAATATCTTACAAACTATAGAATTTTCTCAATAAAGCCAAGAGAAAAAGATGCTTTATAAACACATTCTACCAGTATACGAAGTTTAAAATTTTTTAGTTACCTAGAAATTATGTTAAAAACTGCCATTCAAACCGAAAAGATCCAATTGATATGGAGCAAAGCCATAGAGATGACATCATTGACCTTGTATTTTTTTTTTAATTCTTCAGCATGTCAGTCATTATTATTCGTTGAAATTAATTTAAGACTGTTTTGAGTCACTGACTGAGGCCAAACTAGCAGACCATGTTATAAATGGTGTTTTTGATTGTTACGCTGGTCTGTAACATAACAGCTTTGATGGGAGGTTTTTACAATATATACATAAGAAAACAATATATATATATATATATATTCATCATTTTGAACTGTTAATTCCTACACATTTTTTTCTCTCTCCATTTTTTCCTACTCAATCCTTTCTTTTGAAGAGTGTAGGGCTCAGAATGTCAAAAGACTTTTCCATTCTTCCCCAAGCACCAAACTAATACACCTGCTTGTTCTTCCCTCACCTGTCTTTCATCATCATCATCATCATCCAGTGTTTTAAATCTGAGTTTGTCCCTGCTAACGGGGGTGGCTGGATCTACCTCAATGCCATAGCAACTGCCCTCACACCATCTCGCCATCTTGCCCGTTTCCGGCATCCTCTTTTTCAAACCAACCCTCCTAACCACCTCCACCTATCCCCTCCACCTTTTCCTTGGTCTATCTCGTTTTTGCGCTCCATTTACCTCAAATGCAATCACCCTCCTCAGAACATGCTCTTCATCCTTCCCCAACACATTCCCATACCACCTCATTCCATGTGCCCTTGCCAGTCTTTTGTTTTCTGTAAATTTGAACTTATATATACATGTATGTATGTGTGTGTATATATATATATATATATATATATATATATATATATCTCAGAGGGAGGCGAAAATTGACCTGGCAGAAGCAAGTAGGAACACCAGATGCATTTCTGCCTTACTGGGAGATTTTTATAGCAAGTGTAGACAGTTGCACACTGCAGTGAAGTTTGTCACATCACATCCATGATTTTAACTCGTCATGAGAAATTCACTGGCCAACTAACTTTTCCACCAACCTGTACATCCTTTAGCGAACCTTAAAGCACAAGATAAACAAATTTCTTTACTAAAAGCACCTAAATAAAGCTGACACACCTAAATAAACATACTTAACCACAAATGTTTGGTTGAACTCTGAACAATTAGCTTCCACCTACAAATAAAGAAATCTGCTGACCATCTAACCTTTTCACTTACTTATATACCCCACCTCATCCGAACTCTTAAAATACTTCATGGCCAAAAGTTGGCACACCTAAATAATAACTGCTGATTATAAGGTTCCACATGCATGATTGAATTCTAAGCAATAACACAACTCCAATTTTAATCAATAAAAATCTTGCATAATATCTTTCCCTCAGAATCTACCCTGCAACCAACCTAATTACAATTCAGGGTGTGCTCCACCTGCCCCAGAAAAATTAAACTTACCAGAGACTATATAGAGCCAAAATATACCACACACACACACACACACACAACACACACACACACACACACACACACAACACACACACACACACACACACACACACACACACATATATGTATGTATGTATGTATGTATGTATGTAAATATACACACACATTTATCTCCATACAAACAAACATATATTTGTGAATTTATATATAAACATATGTATACATACATATATACAGGCAAGCACACACGCACATACATATGTCTGTATACATTTAAGAAAATCAATCACACTGATATATATATATCTTCTATACTGGGATCCATTCCATCTCCCACTGATACAATATTGTGTTTTTAAACCCAGCCTCTCCATAGGAAATATTAATTCCAAATAAATACTGCAGTAAATTTTATCTATTACAGTGTATTTACATTAAACATGATACATAAATAGCTATTTTAGTCTAATATTGCTTCTGCTTCATATAACGGATATAGGTCAGTGTTGGAGGTGAAGAGTAGCAGTGTTTCTGTTGATGATGATGATGGTAATGGTAATGATAGTTATGATAATAATAATGATGAGTATGTTGAAGATGATTATGATGATGATACACATGAGGGGATGCCGGAAAGTTCCTGGTTTTGGGTAAAAGAAAATATGGGAGGATCGTTAATTAGGATTTTATCCAACATATTCCCCTCTCAGATTCAAACACGTATTACTGTGGTCCGTCACTTTTTCTAAGCCCTCTAAAAGAACTCAGAAGGTTGGGCCTCCAACCAGGCCTTTCGTGATGCCCCTAAAGCCAGGAACTTTTCAGCAACCCCTTGTGTGTGTGTGTATGTGTGTGTGTGTGTGTGTATGTGTGTGTGTGTGTGTGTATGTGTGTATGTGTGTATGTGTGTGTGAGCTCACATGTACTTATCTGTGTGTATGCTTGTATGCATATGTATATGTGTGTATGTATGACCATATATTTACATATTTATATAATAGTATGTATATTTTTACGTAGGTATTTGTTTTTTCATGAGCTTATGTATGTATATATTTATTTGTCCCTATGTGTGTATGTATATGTGTGGGTGGGTGTGCACGCATGTGTATGTGTGCATGAATATTTACGTATATATGTGTTTGTGTATATGTCTACGTGTCACCATCATGTCAGCCTGTCCCCTCTCTCCTCATCTTCCCCCCTTACAATACACCCATTTGACACTCCTCCTTTGCCTGTTAGCAATTAAACCAATTAGACCAAATTACTTCCCCCACCTCATTCTCTACCCATCATGCCTTATGACAGGGGAGTGGGTGGAAATAACCCCCTCCTGCCCATTCCCTCCTTTACTGGCAATAGAGTGGTAGCGGCAGCAAGGCAGAAGCTGCTGATGCAGTGCTAACTGTATGGTAAAGATATTAGAGAGATGTTCAGTCCATGCATACATACATACATATGTATGTATGCATATATATATAATATATATATATATATATATATATATATATACATATGTACGTGTGTGTGTGTGTGTGTGTATATATATGTATGTATATGTATGTATATATATATATATATATGTATGTATATGTACGTATATAAATATATATATATATATATGTATATGTACTATATATCTGTGTGTGTGTGTGTATATATATATATATATATAATATATATATATATATATATATATGTATGTACGTATATGTACGTATATATATATATATATATCGTATATATGTATATATATGTGTGTATGTTTGTGTGTTGTATTTGTCCCCCTCTCCCAACATCGCTTGACAACCGATGCTGGTGTGTTTACGTCCCCGTAACTTAGTGGTTCAGCAAAAGAGATCGATAGAATAAGTACTAGGCTTACAAAGAATAAGTCCTGGGTTCGATTTCCTCGACTAAAGGCAGTGCTCCAGCATGGCCACAGTCAAATGACTGAAACAAGTAAATGAGTAAATATATATATATATACACACACACTCATGCACACATATTTGCATCTTAATAATTCATGACAATGGAACAATTTTATATCCCCCCCCCCCACCGGAGAAGGAGAGGAGTATAATTTATTTCTTTATTGCCCATGGGGGTGGGGTTAAACATAGAGAGGGACAATCAAAGACAGACAAAGGGATTAAGTTGATTACATCGACCTCAATGTGTAACTGGTACTTATTTCATCGACCCCAGAAGGATGAAAAGCAAAGTTGACCTCGGCGGAATTTGAACTCAGAATGTAAAGATTAAACAAAAATCCGCTAAGCATTTTGCCCGCCATGCTAACCATTCTGCCAGTTCACCACCTTAACAAGAGAAATATAATTGATACTATTATGTAGTCTGGTTAAAGCATGTTGTTGGTGTTGCTTAGCCCTCGGTCAGCCTTGATTGAGCAGGCCTGTGAGCATTGGGGTCACAGACATGACCACACCAACATTTTACACACGTTTCTGTTTATTTATTTATTGGGTTGTCCTTCACGATCTGTTCCAGAATGGTGATATCGGTAGCTTTATCTTTTGTCTTTCACCTGTTTCATTGATTAGACTGTGGCCATTCTGGGGCACCACCTTGAAGAATTTTAGTTAAACAAATCTACCCCAGTACTTTGTCCTCTTTAAATCTTGGTACTTATTCTATTGGTTTTTTGATGAACTGCTAAGTTACGGGGATGTAAATGCACCAACACTGGTTGTCAAGCAGTGATGGGGAACAACTACACACACACCCACACACACACACACAAAACACACACACACACAAACATGCACATACACACACATTTATATATACAAGCTTGTTTCAGTTTCCGTCTACCAAATCCACTCACAAGGCTTTGGTGGGACTGGACCTGGAACCATGTGGTTGAGAAGCAAACTGGTTACCACACAGCCAGGCCTGTTCCTATGGCAGATATGGGAACCGTTTAAGGCGGCAAGCTGGCAGAAACATTAGCATGCTGGGCAAAATGCTTAGCGATAGTTCGTCTATCTTTATGTTTTGAGTTCAAATTCTGCCAAGGTCAGCTTTGCTTTTCATCCTTTCAAGGTTGATAAATTAAATACCAGTTGCGTACTGGGTGGATCTAATCAACTGGCCCTCTCCCCAAAAATTTTGGGCCTTGTACCTAGAGTAGAGAAGGATATGGGAACCGTTTCTGTAGTACAGATATATGATAGTAGCAATAGGTAAAAACATGGCTGGGAGGGGGGTGGAATTCTAGAGGAATGGTATTCTGTGGAAGCTAGATTGGATGCAGTGGTTAGTGTGATACCTGAGACAGAGAGGAGAGAATATGAGTTGTGGTGAGAGGGGAGAGAAGAGATTCAGGAGTGCCTGAGTGGAAATGACTCAAAACTAACCAGTTTCAAGCAGATGCCATAGTTGTAGCAGGAGAAAGAATCAGAGGGAGCGGACATAGTTTGGTGTGTGTTGGTGAGTGACTTCATGCCAATTAGTTAGTTGATCTTGCTTTGGAAGGTAGCAGAGTGGGATTTGAGGGAGATTAGGTTACTATTTCTAGTATGTTCAGCAACCACCTAGTTGGCTGGATGTGAACTTGGAACATAAGAGACTCGTGCAAGGTACCACAACACATGTAACTGTACCAGTTTGTCCAGTCCATGATAATGACTTTCTTTTACTCTTTTACTTGTTTCAATCATTTGACTGTGGCCATGCTGGAGCACCACCTTTAGTCAAGCAAATTGCCCCAGGACTTAATCATCATCATCACCATTCTTTAACATCCATCTTCCATGCTGGCATAGGATGGATAGTATGACGGGAGCTGGCAAGCGGAGAGCTGCACCAGGCTCCATTGTCTGATATGGCATGGTTTCTAGGGGTGGATGCCCTTCCTAATGCCAACCACTTTACAGTGCGTGGACTGGGTGCTTTTTACACGGTGCCATAGGTGTGTGGAACGAAGGGAACAT
Source organism: Octopus sinensis (assembly GCF_006345805.1). Classification (NCBI taxonomy): domain Eukaryota; kingdom Metazoa; phylum Mollusca; class Cephalopoda; order Octopoda; family Octopodidae; genus Octopus; species Octopus sinensis. The sequence continues at coordinate 19,506,320 of NC_043010.1, forward strand.
TACAAAGACATACTACAAAAAGTTGGTGATGACCTGGAAATTGAATGAAAAAAATTTTTTAAAAACAATGCAATAAAAGGTATATATAGTACAGCAATAACTGATGATATGGGAACTCCAGCTGGGGCCAGTCACGGTGGTGTGTTGTGAGCTTGAGCAAGTTGCTTTATTTCTCATTGCTCCAGTATATTCAGCTGGCAAAAATAAGTAGTATTTGTAATTCAATGAACCATCCTTGTGACAATGTGTCCCACACTGTATCATCATCATCATCATTTAACATCCGTTGTCCATTCTGGCATGGTTGGATGGTTTGACCAGAGCTGGCGAGCTGGGGAAGCTGTACCTCGCTCCAGTCTGACTCAATATGGTTTCTATGGCTGGATGACCTTCCTAACGCCTACCACTTTACAGAGTGTACCGGGTGCTTTTCTCCCTGAGAACTACGTTAAGGGCACATGTGTCTGTGGAGTACTCGGCCACTTGCACGTTAATCTCACAAGAAAGCCATTCTGTTGGTCAGATCAATTCAAACCCTAGTCATTGTAACCAATGGAGTGCCAGTTTTTTTTTTATAATTAATAATAATGATTATTCCTTTTGTCATTAGGTTAATGGACAGGCGGGGGGGGGGGTTAAATTATAAAACCATTTGTGATAAGGTTACAAAGTTTGATGTATGGACAATGGCATATGGGGCAAAAACCAGATGTGAAATATATACATTGTATAAATGTGTCCCAACAGAAGGGCCATCATCAGGGAACACTTTATTAATTTTCATACTACTAAGGCAGCGAGCTGGCAGAAACTTTAGCACACCAAGCGAAAGGCTTTGAGTATTTCGTCTGTCTTTACGTTTTGAGTTCAAATTCCGCCGAGGTCGACTTTGCCTGTCATCCTTTCGGAGTCGATTAAATAAGTACCAGTTGTGTACTGGGGTTGATGTAATCGACTTAATCCCTTTGTCTGTCCCTGTTTGTCCCTCTCTATGTTTAACCCTGCTGCAAGCAATAAAGAAATAAATATTTTAAGGCAGCAAGCTAGCAGAAACATTAGCATTCCAGGTGAAAGGCTTAGAGTATTTCGTCTGTCTTTATGTTCTGAGTTCAAATTCCGCTGAGGTCAACTGTGCCTTTCAGCCTTTTGGGGGGAGGGCATAAATTAAGTACCAGTTGCATACTGGGGTCAATCTAATCGACTGGCCCCCTCCCCTAAAATTTTGGGCCTTGTGCATAGAGTAGAAAAGAATCTTCATACTGCTTGGTCTACCAAACTACAAAATGTCCTTCACAAAATTCTTACCATGATCTACATACAGGACAATGGTCAGCGACAATTCCATTTCTCTTTGACTCAAATTTCTGTTGGGTTTAAACCAGAATAATGTTTTCCTGTGTTTGTATGCATAAATGTGTGTGTGTATATATATGTATGTGTGGATGAGCATGTGTGAACGTCTGTGTATATATCTAAGCCTGTCTATGTGTGGGGGCGTGTATTTATGTGTGTCTGTTCTTGTATATCTGAGTATGTGTATGTGATGATACGTGCAAGCATGTGTGTGAGTGTGAGTATGTGTTGTTGTCTGTGTGTGTGTTTATGGTTGGTGTGTGCATGCGTGAATGAGTTTATATATATCTGCAAAGTTTGATCATGTTACAAAAGTGGACAGTGTGTGTGTTTATAAACTGTCTCTGGAGTAGAGGAGAGTGGAGGGGAGCGAGGGAGTGAATTAGAACAAATAATAAAAGAGATGGAAAGGAAAAGTTAAGCAAAGGAAACAGAAAGAGAGAGAGAGAGAAAGTGACTGACTGACAGACAGACAGACAGATAAATAACCCAGACTCTGCACTAACAGCCATACACGCAGACAGACAGACAGACAGGCAGGCAGGCAGATAAATATACTGACAGCCAGACAGACAGACAGATATAAACATAAACCAGTGTTTCTATATAAGTTGCCCACAAGGTTACAGATATTATAAATAAGACTTTTATATAAATACTAGCACAGTGATGTAGTGTTGTGCTGTAGTACAACGGTGGCGGCGGCGGCGGTGGTGGTGGTGGTGGTGGAGAGGATGATAGGACTTGTGGCGGTGGGTTTGTTATTGATGATGATGGTGATGGTGGCATATAGAGGCAAATTCACTGTATTATTTAAAGTATATTGTACCCCCACTTTATAACTGCACAACTGCAACATCATGATGATGATGGTGATGGTGATGGTGAAGAGGAAGAGGGAGAGGAGGCTTTTCCTTTTTTGCCACCAAGCTCCCATTCACACAAAGAACAGAAAAAAATGCAGACTTGTCACAACCCAGTCCCACCTCAAATGGCTCTTACTGCCAAAAAGTTTGTCAGTTGGGGCACCAGTCTCATTGCTGTGGCTTCTTTACTGATGGGGAGGCACAGTTCCAGAATTGCTCTGTAGTTTTCAGAAGCCATTGTGATTTGCAAGTGTCGACCATATGTTATTTCTTGTGATCTCTCTACTTACAGGCAACCCACATTTGCACTTCAAAGTTGTTAACAAGTCAAAAATCAACATCCCTGCTAACACCTCACCCTGTTACCCTAGTAATGTGTGGGCCTATGAATTGTGGTATGATCTTATATGCAAATATCATGTGACTGATCATGTGACGGACCAGCCCATCAGATGTTGCTACACATAGCTGGTCTCAATGCATTCGCATTGTTTTAGCCTTCGAATGACGCCACCTCGCTGGCTAAGCAAGCAGGCCAACAGAAGAAAGTACAGCAGGGATCCCCCCCCCCTCTGCCGGAGCCTCGTGGGGCTTTTAGGTGTTTTCGCTCAATAAACACTCACAATGCCCGGTCTGGGAATCGAAACCGCGATCCTACGACCGCGAGTCCGCTGCCCTAACCACTGGGACATTGCGCCTCCACACATGCAAATATATGTTGCACTATCTCTTCTTGGTATTTTACCTTGCCCTTGGTTTTTAATGTACTTCCTCTTTTACTCTTTTACTTGTTTCAGTCATTTAACTGTGGCCATGCTGGAACACTGCCTTTAGTTGATTAAATCGACCCCGGACTTATTCTTTGTAAGCCTAGTACTTATTCTATCGGTGTCTTTTGCCGAACTGCTAAGTTACAGGGACGTAAACACACCAGCATCGGTTGTCAAGTGATGTTGGGGGGACAAACACAGACACACAAACATATACACACACATACACACACATACACATATATATACACATATACAACAGGCTTCTTTTCAGTTTCCGTCTACCAAATCCACTCACAAGGCTTTGGTCGGCCCGAGGCTATAGTAGAAGACACTTGCCCAAGGTGCCATGCAGTGGGACTGAACCCAGAATCATGTGGTTCGTAAGCAAGCTACTTACCACACAGCCACTCCTATGCCTATAAAAACGTATTTATCACCTCCCCAGCGGGGAATCGAACCCCAGTCTCCCGTGTGACAGACGGGATACTTACCACTATACTACCAAGGATATATTTCCATATAATAATCCCTGTTTGGTGAACAACACACAGGCCCTTACATCAACCAGAACTTCCATTAGTTTATCCTTTGAGGGCTCCCTGAAAACCAAACTTTCACTCTTTGTAAAACAGAAGTATGGAACTTTTCTTTTTGCTTGTTCTTGAACAATTTCTTAGGGAAAGATGACAAAGCCTTTTGTAACCCATCATTGCAAGGTTTCTTTCTCTGAATGGAACCTGATCATATCCAGACCTTTTCTTGGAAAACTAATATTTACACAACTGCTTCCAAAATCACTAACAATTATCCTCAGTAAAATTTATGTATGCGACTGTTGTTTGCCTTTCCACTGCAAATTTAACCGTTCAGCATTCAGATTACTCAGTCAAATGCTATGCTTACTTATTCACATTGTTTTAAATTAATCATAAGGGTTGAACATGCTCAGAAAAGTGGTTTATTGAGGATTTTAGGATGGTACTTGTGAGACCCTTTCCAACAGGTTCTTGTCTACTCTTACAGAATTAACCAGAGCAAGTGAAATCGAGAGCTCTGAGAAGCAAAACGATGATGATTAAAATAATTCTTTCTACTATGGGCACAAGGCCTGACTTTCATGGAAGGTGGAGGGCCAATTTGTTACATCAACCCAAGTGCTGCTTAACTGGTCCCTTATTTCATCAACCCTGAAAGGATAAATTGATTTTAGCAGAAATCATCATCATCATCACCATCATCATCATCATCATCATCGTCGTCGTCTATATTTACTCTACATAGACATATTATACCTTTTTGGAATCAGGATGATCCTGAGACTGAAAATCTGCCCTTCATTTGGTTCTTGAACATCCAGCATTGAGATCTGATTTAAAAGCATTTGGGTTGCTATTTCTAGCTTGGCTGATTCAAACCATCTTGGTTGGAATTTGTCAGATGACATCAGAGATCAAGAGGGAGATGAGTGACAATTGCTTTGTTATTTTTATGTCGAGATAAGAACTTTGGAACAAATTAGCCAACAGTTGGAATTCAACTTGGGACTGGAATAATAGAAGGATTGCATTACAGGATTAATTCTTATCTGTCCTTAACCTTCTGATCAAACACCATCAGGGCATATAGTCATTATAGATGTATGGTAGTCGTGCTATTTAGCTCCCTTTAGTTTTGGGTCACAGACCCAATTAGCTCTCCACAGGAGCTAGCTTAAAAGCCTGCTTAGAATGTGGCTTTTAAGCTAGTTAATAATAATAATAGGCCTGAAATTCAGTGGGAGGGGACTAGTCGATTTCATTGACCCCAGTGTTTCACTGGTACTTAATTTATCGACCCCAAAAGAATGAAGGGCAAAGTTGACCTCGGCGGAATTTGAACCCAGAATGTAGCGACAGGCGAAATACCCCTAAGCATTTCATCCAGTGTGTTAACAATTCTGCTAGCTCACTGCCTTTCTACCAGTTCAATAATAACAACAATATTTTGTAAGAAGAATTTTTGTAATGCTTCTTTCTTCTATTTCCAGGTCAGCATTTGGACCATAATCGCCATAAATGGTAACAAAGACGAAATCAGTTTTGTCAGCAGCAAAAAGTGAACATTTGTAATATGAATTCATCCACAACAACATCAGCATCAAGAAAACGTACTTACAACATGATCAGCCGATTTGTTCCCATTAAATCCATTAACAAACATTAAATTCACAGTAACCTCACAAACATTTAAATAACCGTTATCAAGGTCACCCATGTTCTTGTTGCCAACAAACATTAAAGCAATTACGAAAGCTAAAAGAATTACAGAAGAAGACTCATATTTGTTGTCATTTTAAAAGCAGGGATGGATCACCAGCAGATATATCTAATTCGGTCATATTTTGGATCTCAGTTTTCTCCGTTTCCTTCTAAAATATTTTGATGTTCGTATAATCAGAGATTAACAAGGATCAATGGAAGCTCCCGTGTTCTTTTTTTAAAACTCAATTACATTCTGTTCTGTTTTATGGTGCAATTATTTAAAGGAAAGATGTCATTGGTGACCGACATTGTGTGTAGCTATACTTATGGGCGCCAAACATTAACACTCCCTTCACAAGGGAAAACAAAATCTATTTCTAACTCCATTTGCTAAAATAATGCAAAAAATGTTTTGATGTTTTTCATATATAAAGAACTAATATATATTTATACTCATATATTTGTATAATATATATATACATATTATATACATATATATATATATATACACATCTTAATTTACGTACATACAGCCATATATATATTTATGTATATGTGTATTTGTGTATTATATCATACAGATTCATGTAGTCACATGTATTTTTCCAAAACTAACTGTTTTATAAATTTGTCTCAATCTTTTCCTAAGACTGACCAGTTTATGAGTTAAAAAACTAAAATTATAGCAAAAATAAAAAACGAAATGATTGTTTTATACATTTGATATATTTTAATTTGTATTTTTTTCAACAGAGCTGTATATTTGCTGGTTCAAATATATTTTATATACAGTTTGATAGCTCTCTATATATATTTTGATATATTCTTTGGCATTTCTTGTACATTTTCATTGAAATATCAAGATAAAGTATCATTGCTTCTCAAAAGTGAGTGATTGTATTAAATAATCTTTTATCCTATCTATAGACCCACTCACCCCCGGCATCTATTTTCTTATTTGTCTATCATTTATCTGACAAAATGACTAGTCCAGCCCCAGAAAACATTCCTGTTGAGCCAAAATCTCCAGCCAGGTCCAGAACTGAGAGTCTGAACACTTCTTCAAGTGTTGGCAACCTCAGATTCATCAATGATGAACTACGATCGCATGTCACCAAGTTGCGTAACCAACTAGAAGCTGAGAAGGGCAACCTGAAGCAAGCCCATCGGCAGAAAGTTCTTGACATTAAGAATGTACGGGAACTGGAACAGAAAAAAACATTGGCAACAATCATAGAACTGAAGAAGAAATTCCACGAAGAGAAAATCAAAGAGATAGAGAGTTTACGTGAGACAATTAGTCAGAAACTAGAATTAGAGAAGAACAAATGCCTGAAAGTGAAAGACACAGAAATGACAAAACTACGACAGGAACTGGACGTGAAGGAGAAGATGCTGAACAAGCTGTTGTCTCAGACCAACCAGAAGACGAATAATGATCAAATTAATGTAAAACTCTTGGATGAACTTAGCGAATTAAGGAGTACGAAACGACAGCTGGAAGAGTCCCTGTCGCAGGCAACTGTCATTGAGAAGCACCACAGTGAAAATCTGAAGAAACTGTGCAGCAGTTATGAATCAGAACTGGTGAGGGTTCGAAGAGAAGCCCACATGGAGATACGCCATATGGTAAGTAAAAATTTCACATGATTTATTTCATATCTTTCAATGTTTTTGTCTAAGTTCAAATCATTGGAGCACTACAAAATGTTTTCCATACTGATCATCTCTGGATCTCATCAGTTGACCATATATATATATATATATATAAAGATAAATATAAATGATGATGATGAAATATATATATATATATATATATATATATATATATATATAGTAAAAGTAATTAAGATTCAAGTCAGTTCTAATGAATTCACTTGAATGCGGTACTTAACTTAGATGCACCAGAAAACTATATGGTATTAACCATACAATAATGTGGGGTGATTATAAATGAGAAAAAAGCAACAAGAATGGATTAGTTTTTTAGTACAATTGTTTCATACAAAGACAAGCTTTATTAAAAGCTGCAAATATTGCAGCAAATACAAGTGTCCCCTACTCATCAGCTAAAACACATATGAGTTCTCCAAACATCCTAGTGGGTGAGGCTACACTCATGAAGTATCGGAGATAGTTCTATAAAAAGCAAATTTAGGTTGTAAGCGGACTTCCAAAGTTCTTTAATGATGATGCACAGTCTTATAACAGGTTGCTTTTTATAGAACTATCTCCGATACTTCATGAGTGTAGCCTCACCCACTAGGATGTTTGGAGAACTCATATGTGTTTTAGCTGATGAGTACGGGACACTTGTATTTGCTGCAATATTTGCAGCTTTTAATAAAGCTTGTCTTTGTATGAAACAATTGTACTAAAAAACTAATCCATTCTTGTTGCTTTTTTCTCGTTTATATTTATATATATATAGCTTTATCTGAGCTGTAATTCTCTGGATCATGCACTTTTTGACATATTCTTACTCATTTTGTACATATTTTGTATGATGGCTGAGTTTGGTAAATGTTCAGTGAGGTGCCATTCTTTACATTTTCTTCAACCACACAAAATTATACAAGTTTTGTGTAATGTAGCACATGTAATTATTTATTTGTAATGTGGTTCAAAGTGGAGTGCTACTGAAACATTAAACTTACGCTGCACTGATATATTCATTTTCATCTTCATTGTTGTCTTATATATATATATATATTATATATATATATATATATATATTATATATATATATATAATATATATATATATTATATATAATATATATATATATATATATATATGTGTGTGTACAGTAAATCCTCGAGTATAGTCTGCCCTTGAGTATAATACACAGGGGATTTTTAGGGGGCTGTACTTCTGAAAAACCTAAACCTTGTGTATAATACACACCCCTTCTCTAACTTGAGTCAAGGAGGTCTATATAACGTCCTTGGTTTGTAAAAATGTATACGGTAACGTCCTTTATTATTATTGTATATATAACATAATGTAAACGTGTAGCTTTTTTGTGCATTTTGTTTGCAGAAAATAAAGAAATAACAGTAATAACGTTTAATAAATGTTGCTCACTGCAAGTTATGGATGATTCTTTTATGACTTCATTGCTTCCATGATTAGTTTAAGGTATTTTCGTGCCCGACATCACAAAATGCATCTGAATAAACATTGCCGGACAGCAAATAGAGACTCAGACATTGCTTAGAAAATATTTTTCATTTTTAACCTCGTATATAGTACGCACTAGGTATTTTGACCTTTAAATTTTTGGGGAAAAATGCAGATTATACTCGACGATTTACGGTATATATTGGGTCATCCCATAAATATTGTGTTTTTTTTTGTACTTCTTTTATTTTTCAAAATTAAGACAAAGTTCTTTTTTAATCTAAAATATTCTCTCCTTCATTTTCTACAATGCTCTTCCATCTATCTGGTAGACTTCCAAGGCCCCTCTTCCAAAATTTACTTGTCCATGATGAAAAATACTCCTCCAGTACTGTTCTGACCTTATCTACAGAATTCATATTTTTTCCATCAAAATGATTTTGAAAACTGTGGAATAAATGAAGCCTTGTGCTTCCAGTAGGAAAGATTTTTATAGAGAACCCATTTCTTATCACCAGTAACTACACAGTCCAAAAATGGTTCATTCAGCAAAGAAGAGTATACATTCACTCTCTGTACACAATTAGACTTGGATAGTTTATGAGGAACCCATTGACCCAATTTGCTGACGACTTTTCTGACGGCACATATGGGTCAATGAATGGTTAAATGACCAAATCCCAGCTCCTCTGCCAGTTCCTCAACAATTACAATGGGATTTTGTTCCACCAGGGTTTGTAGAACATCCTCATCGAACTCTACAGATCTTCCAGGATGAGGTTCTTCTTCTAGGCTGTAGTTTCCGGCTTGAAATTTCTGGAACTACCATTGACACTGGCTTACACTTATTGTCCAATCCCCATATACTACATTAATATTCCTCACACTTTCCATTGCGTTGTTGCCTTTATTGAACTCTTAAAGCAAAATATGCTAAATATGCTCCTTTGTCACTTCTATTATAGCTTTGGAAAAATAACAGTTAAAATCAAACTGCACTCTTCAAAACTTGCACTAAGAATAAGTACAAGGTAAAATTACTACCTGCTTTTATAGCAAGTTGATGCAGGTAGTTTATTCTGCTCACATCTGACTTTTAGTTCATGCAATCGAAGAAAACCACATTATTTATGGGATGACCCAATTTATATAATCTTTGTCTTCTATCTACCTTCCTATCTCTCTTACTGTACATATGTGTGTGTGTGTGTGTGGTGTGTGTGTGTGTGTGTGTGTGTGTTTATAAACTTGTTACCAATTCAAATATGCTTCAGGCATATTTGAACCCATAGGAAAACCATTCAATGTATTTTGTGATGGAGAAAATTTCTTGCTGTAGACAAATAGATGTTAAATACAGTGAGTCACTTCAGAATGGCCCCTGACAAGACTGTGGGATTCATACATTCCAGAGGTTATCTCCTCTTTAGCCACAGAGAGCGGAAAGACAAATGCTGCAAACTGACATGAGAGACTGACTCCTCTTCTAATATTCCTGTCATCGTTCAGTGACTGGCTGCACCATTCAGTGACACACCGCAAAAAAAGACAAAAGGTGGCAGCACTTAGCAAATGATGCATTTAGATACAAACTTGTAACAAGTTCAAATACATATTCACACACACACACATGCGCACACACACACACACGCTCACATACACGCACATGTTAGTGATGGAGGTCTGAAGAGTACTCTGTACTGAGGGTTAGAGTATAAATATTCCTTTATCCTGTAATAGTATGTTCTCATCTCAATATTCTGGGTTCTCTATCTGTGAAGATGGTCTACTGACATCGTTCCAGTTGTGGAAAGCTTTGACTTGAAGCCAAGATAAAGAAATGATAAACATAGATATGTTTATCTAGGTTTATTTTTATACACACACACACACATGCACATGCATACACATTCATCTATATACATAAATACATGCACATACTTATACATACACACACACACACTAATATATGTATGTATTTGCATTAGCTGTGTTTGTTTGATGGTGATGGTTTTTATGGTGTTTAGACTCTTTAACCTGGTGATTCTCAACTGTTTTAAAATCCAGGCCACATCTAAAACTTGCATTTTTTTAGGGGCCCAGACCCCAAAAAGTAAAACACAAGTCGATTAAAGAAAAATTTATTATATTTATAGAGGGAAAATTGTCAAGGGCCGCCAGAAGTATACTTGAGGGACGCAGGAGAACTGCCGGTTTAGAGTGTGAGCAATGACTGAATGTTGAACGCATTCACTTTTGAATCAGAATATCCTGGATTTTAACCCTTTTTGTTTCCCATTGGGGAAGTGTCTTCTACCATAACCTCAAATCCACGTATGACCTTTGAATGAAACTGGGTTGGCAGAAGCCGTATGGAAGCTGGTCAGATGAACCATACCTATAAATTAAACAAGCCAGTTACATCACACGGGTTCTTTCTAAGAATTACAGTAAGGGTATATGAGTCTGTGGAATACTCAGTCACTTACTAAAATGCAATGAATCATTGCATTTTATGAAATAACTAGAATACTCAATGCTGGAAGTTCTGTGGCTCCATTTAGAGTTGTTCAAGAAGTGTGTGTGTGTGTGTGTGTGTTTGAATTGAAACAGTGTCTTATAACCCTTAATGTGAATTTAGATCCCCACTGAAGGTTTCATAATTCTTTATTGCCCACAAGGGGCTAAACATAGAGGGGACAAACAAGGATAGACAAACAGATTAAGTCGATTATATCGACCCCGGTATGTAACTGGTACTTAATTTATCGACCCCGAAAGGATGAAAGGCAAAGTCGACCTCGGCGGAATTTGAACTCGGAACGTAACGGCAGACGAAATCCCGCTAAGCATTTCCTGGATCTTTTCGGTTTGAACGGCACTTTTTAACATAATTTCTAGGTAACTAAACAATTTTAAACTTCGTGTACTGGTAGAATGTGTTTATAAAACATCTTTTTCTCTTGGCTTTATTGAGAAAATTCTATAGTTTGTAAGATATTTGTTGTTTTTTTCTTCAATTTCTGCAATTTCAACCAATCACTGACGTCTATTGAGGTAAACAACATTCTGTGCCGTATGAATATGTCCCTCGTTTAAGAAACAGATTTGGTTTATTTACATTTGTGAAGAAAAAAAGTTACCCTTCCCCCCACCCCTAACCCTAAAAGAGATTGAAATGCAATAGATCGATACTAGAGTCATAATTATGGGTATTAATTTCATATGACACCGCTAGAAAAAACTGCCGTTCAAACCGAAAAGGTCCCATTTCCCCACTAAAGGTTTCAGCTTCACCTTTTAGTCAAGATTTCAACTTGGTAGGTAGGGAAAAACGCTTGCCCAAGTTTCATAACTCTTCCTGCCCGAATCTTATTGTCTGTCACTAGTTATCTTTTCTTACTTCACTCACCCGCAATATTCGCTAAGAGAAATCGACGACAGATATTTACAAAGAAAGTCGTTAACTACAGTTTCCGTCTGCCAAATTTCACTCTGTATCGGCCAACCCATAGCTTAAGCACAAAATACTCAATGTACTGCAAAGGAGGGCAACAGCAGCAGCAGCAGCCATTCAAGAATTTGTACCTGGAGATCTCCATTTCCAGCGACTTCGAGGGCCACCTCCCAGTGGTGTCGGGCGTCAACGAAGAGCCCTCGACTACAACAAGACGACTAAAGTTTTTTTTTTCCCAAGGTCTGGGGTTTCTCGCTCCTAAGCCCTAGACCATTACCTAATCACCCTTACCCGTCTTGTTCCTTAACAACAACAGCAGCAGCAGTAGTAGTGGTGGCGGCGGCAGCAGTAGTAGTAGTAGTAGTAGTACGTGTTTTAAAATGTACGTTTTCAAGTTTTTGTGTTTTAACAACTGAACAGTACAAGGGAGACAATTTGCGAACAACTTTAAAAAAATTGTGTTTCTCTGGTTGGCATAAAATTATCATTTCCTCCACCATCTTGCAACCCTCGGGCAACACTAGTGATGGACAGGTTTAAGTATTAAGATAACATACATTCATGCATAAATACGTACATATATACATACACACGTCTGCATACACTCACTAGATACATGCTAAAACCATTGAGCATGAAATCTAGATTTAGATGCATCATGTCTCACCCAGAAGACTGCATCTTTACTGTGAAGGATCAGAGGATGATAGTTCCTAAATATTTCTTCAATGAAAGAGATAAGGATAACTCTTAGCCTCAAATTTGTGATACAAAATAATTCTCGATTGTACCAGTCTGATTGACATTACCAACATCTTCGGCAGCTGTCCAGAAACGCCTTTGCAGTATTCCATTCTTGTGAAACTTAATATTAATAAATACCTATTTTTTTCCATTCAATCGCCATACCAAAGTCGTGACAGAACCTAAATATAATCGCATGCTTAAAAATGAGGAATACTGGTTGGATATTCCTTTCAAAAATCAGCAAAGCTGGTGAAAACACAATATGGCCTCACGTTCTGTTGGACGGAAAAAATTGTTTTGAGAGTCATTGTCATCCAAACAATGTCCAATTTCCTATTAAAACATGCCTGGTCATGTGGAAATATTACCTTACTTGGAAACTGGTGAGAGTTGATGACAGTAAAGGCATCCAGCTAAGAAACTCTTTCCAACCTTTGCAAGCATGGAATGGAATTGTGGACAGTTGATGATAATTGTTTATATGGGGGAAAGCCTCTCCTTTAGACATTATGTATTGAAAATCAGACTATTTTCTAGTTTCATTTTATTTACGAATTTTATTTTCTCCATATTTTTGTATGGGTTCTTTAAGTGTGTTTGGAACTGTAAAGTTCTTAAATTCTTCAACAACATGCCTAAACCTTCTTAGCTTTATCTTCAAGATAAAGTGATGTTGGTGTGTATTGTTGTTGATCTTCCATCGTGGGCAGAGCTAATGCAACTGGGTTAGACATTACTGCTGTATTCCCCCAACACACACACAGCTAAAGACCATCATACCAGGATGAAACCATTAATCAATATGAAGACAGCAAACAGGCAGAATCATTGCATGCCAGACAAAATGCTTAGAGGCATTACGTCTAACTTTACGTTCTGAGTTCAAATACCACCAAGGTCGACTTTGCCTTTCATCCTTTCAGAGTCAATAAAATAAATACCAGCTGTGTACTGGGGTCCATGTAATCCACTAAACTTGATCCCCGAAAAGCTGGCTTTGTGCCAAAACTTGAAACCAGTATGAGATAGTGAATCTGCCCAATATCAAGCATTATAAACTTTTACTCTACAAACGACCTGTTTTGAGTTTGCACTCATCAATCCTTTTCATACCAACCTGGCTGAAACCTGCTCTGGCTCTGTAGTACAAATGTTTTCTTTTCATAAGTTTTGAATTAAAATGTTCCACCAAACCTTGGTCACAGTTTATGTTCCTAACACTAGCTGAATGATAACGAAGTTGTTTTACTAAATTCTTTGTTGTATTTAAAATTAATTGAATAAATATGGTAACAAAAGGGTTAATGAAATTACTTTTGCTGTTTAAAAGACACTTTCTCAGCACTGTTGATGGCAAATACATACATACGAATGTATGTACATATGTGTTTGCCCTCAGTAGTTATGAGAAAGTATTTTTTAAACAGAAAAAGTAATTTCATTGGATACAGACGTACATACATACTCACACACACACATTTTTTTTCTTTCTCTGTTTTCTTCGATCTCTCTCAGTTTTTTTCCTCTCAACCCTTTCTGTTTATGAGCTTTTGCTCAAAACATCAAAGACTTTCCCGTTCTTCCTGAGCATTAAACTAACACACCTGCTTGTTGTTCTTCCACCTGTCTTCGTCTTTTGTTTTCTGTAAACTTGAACTATATATAACTGTGAGTGTGTGTGTATGTGTGTATACATATTCTGTAAATAATAATATTTTATAAGCTTAAAGCTTATAGTGATCACCATGCAATGACTAAAGAAAATAGTCTAATAATGGGACATATAAGCCCTCAACAGAAAAAAGCAGGTTTTCCCATATGTGTGGGACTTGAACTCATACCTCTACTATTTAGGCAACCAAGTGTGCTACACTAGCAAACCGACCTACTTATATATATGTATATATATATATATATATAAATATAATGGGGGTGATAAATTGAATATTAATTTAATTAACATCAATTTAAAACCAGTAGCCTAGCATATAGAAAAATCTGAAAATTCAGAAAAATTGTAAAACACATACGCATGTATGTGTGTGTATATATATATATTATATATATATATATATATATATATATATATATATATATATATGGTGTATAATTTAATAAATATAAAATCAGTGTACAATTATACACAAAAGAGGTGACCTTAAATAGGACACCTTACATGTTAAAAGGAACAGTCAAAGCCCAAACCACGGTTGAGAGAAATTTCGAAATTACTCTTAACCGTGATTTGGGTTTTGATTGTTTAGGGTCACCTCTTTTGTGTATAAATGTACACGGATTTTGTTTGTATGTATGTATGTGTGTATGTATGTATATGTATGTATGTATGTATGTATGTATGTATGTATGTATGTATGTATGTATGTATGTATGTATGTATGTACGTACGTACGTACGTACGTACGCACGCACGCACGCACGCACGCACGCACGCACGCACGCACGCACGCACGCACGCACGCACGCACGCACGCACGCACGCACGCACGCACGCACGCACGCACGTACGTATGTATGTATGTATGATGTATGTATGATGTATGTATGTATGTATGTATGTATGTATGTATGTATGTATGTATGTTGTGTGTGTGTGTGTGTGTGTGTGCATGCATGTATTGCTTTGACTTGTATCGGAATAAGTCCATCACTTGTCCTGTTGGTGCTTTTGGCAAACTGCTAAGTTTTGGGGATGTAAACAAACCAAGACCAGCAGTTATCAAACGATAAGAGGGGACAAACGTCAGACAGACACACACATCTATATATATATATATATATATACACACACACACACGCACACACACACACACATGCACACACGTGCTTCCGGAGTTTCGTCTTCTAGTTTCAGTAACAAAGCTTTGGTTGGCCTTGGGCTTATAATAGAAGACAATCAAGATGCCAGGAAGTGGGACTGAACCCAAAGCTACTTGGTTGCAAAGTGAGCTTTTTAACCGCATTGTTTCCTGGTTAGATTCCTTGTTTTTCTCGCCACCCGTCCATTCTTGGTTTGGCTTGCTGCTCTGACCGTTCAACGCTTGAAGAAAGTAGTCAAGGAGTTATCTCCCCTCTTACATTAACACATTTCTCAGTCTTGCGTCGTAAATTAGATAATTGCGTGTGATGGATTATTGTTGTTGTGACTGCGGCGGCGGTGGTGGTAGTGGTAGTGGTGGTGGGGGGGTAATCTTGGACTGTTGTTTAGCTTACAGGTTAACGCACATCAAGTAAACTCACGATCCTGGCATTCCAATCATGACCGTCACATCTTTTCGCAAAGATCACATTATTCAACATGTGCTTCTTAAAAACAATAACACGTGATCTGAGAGGAATACGGCAGCTATTTCTAGCATGGCTAACAACCACGTAAAGTCCTCATTAGTTGCAATTCTTCATGTTGTTGTTTTTGTAGTTACCTGAGACAGTTCATTTCGTCATCCTACTGAACTAGCAAAATAGGGCATGCATGTAGGCATGACCAACAGTTATACCATCTCCACATGTTTGTAGGGACTAACAGCTATACCTGTGCCACATGTTAGAGACACTAATAGTTATACATATGTGTCACATTAATAGGGACCACTGATAACTTTACTTACTCACGTGTTAAAAGGGACAACTATGTATGTATGTATGCATGCATGCATGCATGCATGCATGTATGTATGTATGTATGTATGTATGAATGTATGTATGTATGTATGTATGTATGTATGTATGTATGTATGTATGTATGTATGTATGATGTATGTATGATGTATGTATGTATGTATGTATGTATGTATGTATGTATGTATGTATGTATGTATGTATGTTGTGTGTGTGTGTGTGTGTGTGTGTGTGTGCATGCATGTATTGCTTTGACTTGTATCGGAATAAGTCCATCACTTGTCCTGTTGGTGCTTTTGGCAAACTGCTAAGTTTTGGGGATGTAAACAAACCAAGACCAGCAGTTATCAAACGATAAGAGGGGACAAACGTCAGACAGACACACACATCTATATATATATATATATATATATACACACACACACACGCACACACACACACACACATGCACACACGTGCTTCCGGAGTTTCGTCTTCTAGTTTCAGTAACAAAGCTTTGGTTGGCCTTGGGCTTATAATAGAAGACAATCAAGATGCCAGGAAGTGGGACTGAACCCAAAGCTACTTGGTTGCAAAGTGAGCTTTTTAACCGCATTGTTTCCTGGTTAGATTCCTTGTTTTTCTCGCCACCCGTCCATTCTTGGTTTGGCTTGCTGCTCTGACCGTTCAACGCTTGAAGAAAGTAGTCAAGGAGTTATCTCCCCTCTTACATTAACACATTTCTCAGTCTTGCGTCGTAAATTAGATAATTGCGTGTGATGGATTATTGTTGTTGTGACTGCGGCGGCGGTGGTGGTAGTGGTAGTGGTGGTGTGGGGGGTAATTCTTGGACTTGTTGTTTAGCTTACAGGTTAACGCACATCAAGTAAACTCACGATCCTGGCATTCCAATCATGACCGTCACATCTTTTCGCAAAGATCACATTATTCAACATGTGCTTCTTAAAAACAATAACACGTGATCTGAGAGGAATACGGCAGCTATTTCTAGCATGGCTAACAACCACGTAAAGGCTTCCTCATTAGTTGCAATTCTTCATGTTGTTGTTTTTGTAGTTACCTGAGACAGTTCATTTCGTCATTCCTACTGAACTAGCAAAATAGTGGCATGCATGTAGGCATGACCAACAGTTATACCATCTCCACATGTTTGTAGGGACTAACAGCTATACCTGTGCCACATGTTATAGAGACACTAATAGTTATACATATGTGTCACATTAATAGGGACCACTGATAACTTTACTTACTCCACGTGTTAAAAGGGACAACTAACAGCTATACTTGTGGTACATGTTTGTAGGGACGACGATTGACGGTTACACCTTCTCCGCAGCAACATCATCATCATCATCATCGTTTAACGTCCGTTTCCATGCTGGCATAGGTTGGACGGTAAGATATCGACAATACCTTACCATATTGGTGCGAATTATCACCACAATGGGATGGACCAGCAAAGAATCTTTTCGGTTTGAACGGCAGTTTTTAACATAATTTCTAGGTAACTAAAAATTTCAAACTAACCCTAACCCTAAAATGGATTGAAATGCAATAGATTCATACTAGGGTCATAATTATGGGTGACAATTTCATATAACACCGCTAGAAAAAACTGCCGTTCAAACTGAAAAGATCCGATATCTCTTATAATAGTCTCAGGAAAGATTGCTGAATATGAAATTCAAGTAGTGACCAAAACATCAGTTTACACACACACACACACACACGGCAGTTAAATGATGGGTTTCATGCAGAAGCAACATGCTGTCATTGAATTGTTGATGAGCAAGTGGTATGGATTGTGGATCAAGGCGGCAAGCTGCAGAACCGTTAGCACGCCGGGCGAAATGCATAGCCGTATTTCGTCTGCCGTTACGTTCTGAGCTCAAATTCCACCGAGGTCGACTTTGCCTTTCATCCTTTCGGGGTCGATAAATCAAGTACCAGTTACACACTGGGTCGATGTAATTGACTTAATCCGTGTATCTGTCCTTGTTTGTCCCCTCTGTGTTTAGCCCCTTGTGGGTAGTAAAGAAATAGGTATTTCGTTTGCCGTTACGTTCTGAGTTCAAATTCCGCCAAGGTTGACTTTGCCTTTCATCCTTTCGGGGTCGATAAATTAAGTACCAGCAACGCACTGGGGTCGATGTAATTGACTTAATTCGTGTATCTGTCCTTGTTTGTCCTCTCTGTGTTTAACAAAGATATTTCACAAAAGCAATGTGCACTGGTAGACGAAGAAGAGGAAAGCAGCATTGAAGACTAATTATACTGTAAGCAACCATTCACTGCAACCACTGACACGAACCACTGGTCAGTGGATGAACTGATTCACAACCACTTTGTAGAAGTGGTGGACATTAGGAAGGGCATCCAGCCATAGAAACCCTGCCAAAACAGACAATTGGAGCCTGGGGTAGCTCTCTGGCTTGTAAGCTCCTGCCAAACCATCCAACTTATACCAGCATGGGAAACAGAGTTAAATGATGATGATGATGAAGACGACGACAATGATAATGATGAAGGTAATTTTTTTTCAAAACTAGTGACAGGGAATGAAATGAGGCCTTAGCTTTATGAACCAAAAACAAAGTCTCAATCCATGGAATAGTTTAACATTTCTTCTTCAAAACCTAAGTAATTCAAGAGCTTGCAATCAGCACCAAAAGTTATGATGACTATATTTTGGAATGACAAGGCCATCATTTTCCTTGATCTTCTGGAACCTGGCTCTGCCATGAAAAATGAGTGGTACTCAAAGATATTCTAAAAGCTTAGAGAAACCATTAAGAAGAGACAGAGCAAGGATCTGGAAATGATCTGCTTTTCAGTGCAAAGAAGAACATTCTTTGAGGAAAACAATTTGATGAAAGAGGCTTAGAAGAAATGGGTACAGCAGTGTGCAAGTAAATTTTTTCAAAGAGGATTTTCAGGAGTTTGGGTTCAGCAGTCGTGCGAGTGGATCAACTGAGACGGAGTCAATGGTTGAGGCTGTGGAGAGGAAGAGTTACTCTGCCATTGTGTATAGTTTGGACAACAAAGGAAAAGCATGGTCTGTCTCAGACTGTGCACACAGAAAGGTCTTTGGGATTCACCTTCTCAATCGTAGCAGATATACATTTTCATTTTTAATTGACAGAAAGTTACAGATTGATAAATGCTTTCAACAAAACTCTCAACTGATAAGTCATTTTGTAACTTACTGTTGATTAATAAATAAAGTGTGTGTGTGAGAGAGAGGGGGGAGACAGACAGAGAGGAGAGAGAGGGGGAAAGTGACAGAGAGGGAGAGAGACAGACAGACAGACAGATAGAGAGGAGAGAGAGAGAGGGAGAGACAGACAGAGAGGAGAGAGGGGGAGAGTGAGATAGCCTTCTGACACTGCAAGTATAATAATATCACCCACTAAATTCAAATGGGTAGGGGGTACCAGAGCCACATTATGTGTTTTATTCTCCTAATCCCCACCGTAATCCAGAGTTGGCTAAACTTCTCTTTGTGAAGATCATAAGAACATGTCATAAGGTTTCTTTCTAGGGAGCTGCATTTGGCAACAAACTAAACATACTCAATAAGAATTCTTTTTCTTACACAAAAACATAATTACCATTCTTGTAACTGAATTATTTGGAACTGAAAGTGATGTTGTGTCTTAAATGTTACTGAATAATTCCTCTAGTATGAAATGAGGTTTATGTAACTATGCCCAATCCTTTCAAAGAATTTTCTGGTCAGGATTTGGCATTGCCGAACTTATACGCCAGGCAGCATGCACATCTAAGTCTGTTAGAAGTTAGCTGTTCTTCAGTTAAATTTCTCTTTACATATATATGTTGGGTGCAAAGAATACACACATTTTCTTTGCAGGCTGTTTCTATTTACCAAACTTTTCTGCATTGATTCCTATACAGAATAAAGTCAGGTGCATATTCTTCAAAATATTCCTGCAGAGTATTGTCTATGCTGAGATCATTAGACTCTGTTTCTGAAGGGGAAAAAAATGCAGCAAATTTATCAGTAAGCCGCCTTGCAGATGTATTTTTTAAGACAGGTACCTGCTGGTTGTAGTTCTCTAAACAGGAATGTGTAACAGTTTGTATGTCTCTAAGAAGAAGAAGAAGATGGAGGATGAGGAGGAGGAGTTGTGTTTAGTTGTTTGGGAATGTGGGAAAATTTCACTTGAAATGATTACATTTCCAGGACTTTGGTATCATCATGTTCATGATCATCATCATCATCATCATCGCTGTCATCATCATCATCATCGTCATCCTCATCGTTGTCGTCATCATCAGTCATCATCATCATCATCATCATCATATTGGTCATTGTCATAATGATGACAGTGGCAGCGGCAATGGGGACAATGATGCCAATACCTTGTAATTTAATCTTTTGCCAAAAATGTGAACTGTGAACACCGAATCACGCAACCATTCTGTCTAAATGTTCTCATCTCATGTTCTTCATTTCAAAGAAGAACAGTTTCTTCTCTCAGATTCCGTGCTTTTCTCAGAACATTTCTCATCCTTAACCAATGAACATTGCTATGATGCAGTTACATCTAAATATACATATTCTGTAACATCCAACAAACTCTGTCTGTAATTTAAACACTCACCCTGGCTCTAATTAAATTAATAACATATATTACTCCAGAATCAATCATGTGTAAAATCCAGAACAGATTTTTGCAGACACCTTTCGTATGTTCTATGGTGGAATGGAAACTCTGTGTGAAATGGAAGCTCATATTTCTCTTCGTTATTAAACTGCTTTAGAAGACTTGCTTGTTCTCCTTTAACGAAGGTGTACCATCTGTTGTAATGTTTGCCAACTTGTTCCAAGATAAACTAGACTATCCAAGCAGACAGAAATCTTGGCATTGCAAAATTATCACCAATTCCTCAAATAAATACAAGCAGTTGCACTGTGTCTCATAATGTCAGCACTTTCATCAAGTGCCAGTGAGTAATACACCAATGACTTGCCAACCTCAAGTAGAATCTACAAAATGGCTTCAATGTGGCAAACTGCAGTCCTCCTTGACAAAAACTTGGCTTCAGTTTCTGCTTTTAATCCAAGGCAAACAATATCAACTGCATCAGACTTACAGTCATTGAAAAATTCTGCTAGAGTTGAATTCTGTTTGGCAATTTTATAATCAAGCACAAAACTTGCCTTTGTGGTATCTTTTTGCATGATTGTTTTACAATGAAAGTTTCTTCTTTTAAATTTCTCAATGTCGCTGGTATTTTCACCATAGTTCCACTCTCTGATAAATTACCTGCAAAGTTACTGTGTTTTATCTAAAATTATATCTTCAAATTATCGTATATTTTTTTTGCCTACAAGTTGAATTTTTCCCAACCAAAATTCAAAGCCAGGTTGACTTACACATCAAAATGACTTTGGAGAACCAAAAGTTCTTTGTGAATTGCAACAGGATTTGTAAAGATGTTAGAATGTTTACCCTACATTGACTTGTCTGCCAGAAAATATGGTATACACCTTAAAAATATCAACACTGTCATGGTATTTAAGGAATATTGCTTTATTTCTAATATCTATAAATGAATGTCTATTCATCCATGCTTTATTATCTATATACAACATTCAATTTTTGTAATTTTCATAGCAGTCATTGTTAGAATAAATTTAAAATCAATCATCATCATCATCACTGTTTAACGTCCGCTTTCCATGCTAGCATGGGTTGGACGATTTTGACTGAGGGCTGGCGAGCCAGATGGCTGCACCAAGCTCCAATCTTGATCTGGCAGAATTTCTACAGCTGGATGCCCTTCCTAATGCCAACCACTCCAAGAGTGTAGTGGGTGCATTTTACATGCCACCGGCACGGGGGCCACTCAGGCGGCACTGGCAATGACCTTGCTCGAATCTTTTTACACATGCCACCAGCACAGGTGCCAGTGAAGCAATGTTGATAACGATCACACTCGAATGGTGCCCTTTTACGTGCCATGGGTACGGAAGCCAGTTGGCTGCTCTGGCAACGATCACGTTCGGATGGTGCTCTTGGACCCTACTAGCACAGGCATAAGTGCCAGTAAGGTGACGCTGGTAACAATCATACACGAATAGCCGCTCTGTCAACGATCACACTCATATGGTGCACTTTGCACCCCACTTGCACGAATGCCAGTCATATATTTTGAAATTATTAAACATATGTTGAACACTTTGCAGTTCTCGTTTCAAAATAGTCACTTCTAACTGTAATCTTATTAAACTCTTTATGCACACAATAAAAATGTATGTAAGAAATTTGGTGAGAATGTCTGCTGGTTGCATGCAGCCAGCTGCCAGTCATAATTTTCCCACCTCTGCCCTACATTATCAATTGGCCACTCAACATAATAGGATCATCTAACATCTTACCATGGTAACCAGTGTTACTCATTGTTATTATGTGGTGTGGAGGACTGAGAGATCTTCATGAATCATCAGTGAATGTGTGCGGGAATTACCATGGATAAAGTTTGTTTTGGTGGGTCACCTTCAACACTCACCCTTCCCCTCCTAAATTCAGCTGCCCACTTTTGCACTGTTGATAAAGCTGGAGCATCATCCCCTAATGTAGCAACCATGTCAGCTTGAACGTCCCTGGGAGCTAAGCCCTTTTTTCTGCAGGTACTTTATAATAATTGGCATGCGTGCCAGTGAAACGTTAAAAGCACATCTGAGTGTGATGGTTGCCAGGGCCACGGATTGGCTCCCATTTGCCGGTGGAACATAAAAAGCACCATTCAAGCGTGATCGTTGCCAGCGTCACCTTACCAGCACGTGAAAAACAACATTCGAGCGTGGTCATTGCCAGTGCCACCGGACTGGCTCCCATGCAGGTAGCACATAAAAAACACCTTTTGAACATGGTTGTTGCCAGAACTGCCTGACTGGCCCTCGGGACAGTGACATGTAAAAGCATTCACTACACTCTCAGAGTGGTTGGCATTAAGAAGGGTATCCAGCTGTAGAAACTTTGTCAGATCAGATTGAGCCTGGATGAGCCTTCTGGCTCACCAGTCCTCCATCAAACCGTCCAACCCATGCCAGCATGGAAAGCAGATGTTAAATGACGATGATGATGATGATGATGACAACTCCAAATTTTGTCCGTTTTCAAGTGAAGTCCCTACTAGTTACATTTGAAGTTTTCTTTGAACAATCAGATATTAGTTTACTTGGAAAGAAATAATGAAGTGAAATGAATACATGCAAGATTTCACAGCTGTGGCATCTAGTTGGCCTATCAACTTTCCAGCCCACCCTCATAGCTCCAGAAGACATGCCCACCTCAGTGAAACCGAGTTCTGGAAGCACTGTACATGTGTGTACAACAATGAGCACTTTGCCCAGTCTCCTCAGCAAATCACCTCAACCCATCCACCCATCATCTCTCCCTCTCCTGCTCTCTTGATGCTGTTGTATTTTTCTTGCTACCCTACCAGAACCATTTCCTTTGTAATCCATTCTTCATCCATTCTCTCCACCCACACTTTATATCGATCAAAACCCCACTCCACCTCCACACACACACTGAACTACCCAACCAAATATCTCTCCTCATGCATGGTGCTTGCCTTTCTCCCCCTCCCCCACAACTCCTAGGGCCTGCTCTAACCGCATGTCATTTCTCTCTCATCGTCCATCCCCACCCCTGGTGACTGTATCATCATTACTACCCTGCATCCCTCTACCTTCTCCAACTCCTGCATCATTCGTCATCTCCCACCCCTTATCCACCCTTCAACCCTACCCAGTCATAACAATTGTTCCCTCCCTCCTTCCCTCTCTTTCCCAGCCTCTCATCGCTTGTTCCTCCCCCTCCCCACCACCACCACCACATACTCACGCAAACCACCCAACTCTCTTCGTTCCTCTATCCTCATTCACTTCTCCTCACTTCGTCGTGCCATAAAGGCTCACCTGGACACTTCATCACCAATATCTATCGCTTTGCAGCTCCTCTTCTCCCTCTTTTTCACCGTGTAAAGCCATGTAGCCCTTCTACAAGAATCTGCTCAGCCTTTTTCTAGCATGGCGATTGTCACCGCCATTCCTTATGGGGTTTACGGTCTTGCGAGCTGCATGGCAACCTCACAAGTGCTAGTGGCACAAAAAAAAAGGGGTCCATGTTGCAAAGATAGGGTATCATAGCATCTATGCTATATTAGAAATGGTAGCATAGAAACCGTGCCAAAGCAGAGCCTGTGTGCTTATATGTTTATCACACACACACACACATACACACACAGACGTTTCTCGGTATATCAAATTGAAAATTACTGTAGTCTTCAGCTTCCAATAGACATACTAAATAATTTGTTCCTCTTCAGTATTGTATACTCTTCGTTTTCCCTCCTTGTTCTCACAGAACTGTTCGTGTGTGTGTGTGAGCGCGCGAGTGCGTGATTGTACGTGCGTGCGCGTGCTTGTGTGGGCGCGCGAGTGCGTACGTATACGTGTGTGTGTTTGTGTGTGTGTGTGTGTCCATATCTCATTCTGACAATAAACTCTTCTCTTCATCTTCCTTTCTCTCTCTCTCCTTTCCCTCCCTCTCTCTCAATTCTCATTTCATCCTTAAATTCTCACAATATTTCTGTACTTGATCCCACATCCCTTAATCTTCTCCACTCATTTCCCCTGTTGTTAAAATAAGTACCAGTTATGTATTAGGGTTGTTGTCGTCAAGTAACCCTGTCGCCTAAAATTGCTGACCTTGGGTCAAAATTTGAAACCGTGTAGTTCTGTGTCCGTCCGTCCCCCTCCATCTCCGACCATTATTTCTATCTTTCCCCATTTATCCTCCCCATCTCATTCTTCTCTCTCTGTTTCCCTTTTTTGTTAACGTCTGCCAACAACAGCAACCTTCTACTTTTCTCTTCTCTCACTTTCCCCCCATACCTTTCTCCCTCTTCTTAATCTTTTCTCTCTTTT
>NC_043010.1:19536479-19553979 GCF_006345805.1 Octopus sinensis
AATTTATGTGTGTACATAGTCCTTGCTTGCTCGGTTGATAAACCAAATCAAGTAACACTTGATTTATGGACTTTAAGAGAATGTAGAAAAAGAATTGTGGCTATTTTACTGTGTCATTCTGTCACAATCTTATTCTTATCAACACAAGCGGGGTTGTTGTGTAAGAAGCTTGCTTCCCAACCACATGGTTCTGAGTTCAGTTCCACTGCGTAGCACCTTGGGCAAGTGTCCCTTACTATAGACCAGGCCAAACAAGGCTCTGTGAGTGAATTTGGTCGACAGAAACTGAATGAAGATCATAATTATATATATATATATATATATATAAGAGAACAAAGTGTACATACGCCACTGGGACAAGAACGCAAAACATCCAGACAACGCGAGGATGATCTGGTTCTTGACTGAGGATAGAAAGCTTCAAATGACCTGTCCTTGGTTTTTTTGTATCGTCTATCTGGATGTTTTGTTGTCCCTTTTTCTATCACTTAGTTGTTCGGATGTTTTGCGTTCTTGTCCCATTTTGTATTTTATATATGAATGAATGAGAAAAGGAAGGAAATGGAGAAACATCAGTTTATTCAAAGATATTCAAATCCATATAATGAAATTCCTGTCCTACAGCCGTTTCCATATCCAATTAGTTCAATTACAGAAAATAAATTATTTTAATTTAACTTTTCATGTTGAAACTGGTTAATTGGGTTTTTCATCAGGCGAGAATTTTTCCCAAAAGGGAGTTACATTTCAACATGTCGGTTGACCTACAACAGACTCACTGAACACTGGTGTAAACCAAAGAACTAGGATGCTAGCATCCCTGAAAGGATTATAGGTCCTTGACACAATTATATATATATATATATATATATTTGGATTGTGATTGACTGAGAACTAAACATCGACATAAACTGGATCTGAGGAAGCTATAGGATGTTGTACAAGCACCCAGCTGTGAGTGCAATGCATCTTATAGCAGAAACAGCTGTAAGCTAATGAAGATTATGTAACTCCTGGTCTTTTGTCATTCATTAATTGATATTACACTCTGTACTCTCCTTTACTCTAAAGAATAAGTATATTGAGTTCTAACAACTGGTTATTAGTATTGCTGTGCCTAAATGAAATCATTATATATATATATATGTGTGTGTGTGTGTAGAGGCACAATGGCCCAGTGGTTAAGGCAGTAGACTTGAGGTCGTAGGATCACGGTTTCGATTCCCAGACTGGGCGTTGTGAGTGTTTATTGAGTGAAAACACCTAAAGCTCTACAAGGCTTCGGCAAGGGGTGTTGGTGATCCCTGCTGTACTCTTTCGCTGCAACTTTCTCTCACTCTTTCTTCTGTAGACAGCGGGGTCGCGTCATTTGAAGGCTAAAACAATGCGAAGTGCATTGTGACCGGCGATGTGTAGTAACATCTGATAGCCTAGTCAGTCACAGTGATATATATATATATATATGACATACTTAATGTATGTATATCATAGAGAAGCAGTAGCCGCAGTGTTCATCAAGGAAAAGAACCCTTTATAGATGTATTGTGTTTCAAACGCAATTTACTTTGGAGCTAGACAGAACAAAATCACTCAAGAAGCATCTGCACGAGTGACGGATGCGCATTGCAACACCGTTTTTGAAGCTTGTCAATGCCATGCATTCACATCGCTTCCAACACAAAATCATCCTGGCCCTTTCTGAAGTATACAGAAACAATAAATAAACAAATTCACTATCCTCGCAGAGATGCTGCAAGGCTAAACAAGATTCAAATTTCGCAGTAGAACCAGCTCTAGATTAAAAATTTTTATCATCATCATCAACGTTTAACATCCGTTTACCATGCTGGCATGGGTTGGATGGTTCAACTGGGGTCTGGGAAGCCAGGAGGCCGCACCAGATGCCAGTCTGATCTGGCAGTGTTTCTACAGCTGGATGCCCCTCTTAACGCCAACCACTCCGTGAGTGTAATGGGTGCTTTTTACGTGCCACTGGCACAGGGGCCAGAGGAGGCTGGCAATGACCATATATATATATATATATATATATATCAATTTTTCCATGCAGACAGGAGTTGTTGAACCAGGCTTTGCCAGTTGTCACGGCCACCTCATCATCAGATACACATACGCACACACACACAACAGCCAAGAAACCTACCAAACTCTCAGATACATTATTTCTGGGGTACCAGAGACTATTTGGTTACCTTTGTTATGAAACTACAGATGCAAGTGCCTGAGTAAATAACATATTGTACTGCAAACAGTCTTGGGTTCAAAATCCACCGGCATTATCTCATTACGTTTCCAAACCAGACACTTTCTTTCACATTGAGATGGTTCACTTAGCTGTCTTGGTTGACTGATTTTCTTGTTATTTTTCTCAACACATTCACACACAAGGATAGATACGTTGCCATTTAAGTTATTTAATTTGATTGTTTTATCAATCATGAATAAATTGCAGATAAATCTGAATTTGCCCTTGGAGGATTCTGCCCTGATAATAAACTGAACTGGCAACATTGGTGTCCCAGACTAAACACTACAAAGCAACGAACCAGACTTTCTACATTCCCTCCTCTTCCCCTTCCTCCTCCACTTCCTCATCCATCCTAACTGATGTTTAGTAAAATACTGTTCAGTGTAAAAATAGAAAATGCAATCCTAGTCTCCTGCAAATTCCTTTGGTGGGTGTGTTGGGATAACTATGGGGGAGGGGTGGGAGGGAACTGTATTACATCACTTTTCCAGGCTGCCTCCACCTCCACTGCCATCAACATTGTTACTACAACTACTACTACTATTACTACTACTACTACTACTACCATTCTACTACTACTACAAGGATTATATGATAGCATCTTAAGGAGTTCCCCTTCTCCCCTTCCTTGGCCTCACTCACCCCCTTTCTCTGTATTCTAGTTCCTATGTACCTTTAATAGCTATCCTAGGTAATTTACCCAGGTGAATGTTTAGTTAAACATTGCCTTACCCAGGGGCATGACTTGGTGGTTGGGGTGTTGGGCTCCTAATTGTAAGATTGGGATTTCAATTCCTGACCGGGCGACGCGTTGTGTTCTTGAGCAAAACACTTCATTTCACGTTGGTCCAGTCAACTCAGCTGGTAAAAGTGAGTCATCTTGTGAGGGTCCGGCATCCCATCTAGGGAGGAGTGTATACACCAGAGAAACCTGGAAATCACCCCTATGCTCCTTATGGAGAAATGTGGACTACCCTTACCCAGGGTAGTAGATGGTCGGTCACATGGTTTAACATTGCCATTACTTGGCCCACATGGGTGCCTTTAGCATTATTGTCACGTGTTTTGACCAGGTCTCTTGCATAAGGATAACACATCCAACTCACATGCACACATACATGAGGGGCTTCTTTCAGTTTCCATCTACCAAATTCACTCACAAGACTTTGGTTGGACCAAGTCTAAAGTGGAAGACGCTTGCCCAAGGTGCCACTCAGTGGGAATGAACCCAAAAGTATATGGTTGGGAAGCAAGCTTCTCACCGCACAGCCATGCCTCTGCCTATATCTTACAGTTGTGCCGTTACATCATGAAGATGTCCTCCCTCATAGCTCTGATACAGCAAACAAATAGCATACTTCTCACGAGATATTTCACATTACCTCCTACAGCTCTGTTGTTTGAATGCAAGCCTGGGCACCAAACTGTTAATCTTTAATTAATGAAGTTAACAATTTACCTTTTAAGTTAACTTTGGAAATCATTATCAGACTAATTAACTTCGGTTAGCTCAAGTCAACTTCAATTAACTTCCGTTAACTTCAATTGAATAAAAGTTAACAGATTTCATAGTTTTGGCATTTTTTAAAGGTGTTTTTAGGTGGTTTTAAAGCAAAAATTTTTTCTATAATAAAAATTAACATTAATGATTCATTGGTAACTTCGTTACATTAGGAAATAATTAACTGCTTAACGGTTATCGAAGTTAACTTTTTGGTTAACAGATTAATGGTTAATGAAGTTAACTTTTCAATTAACTGTCCCCACCTTTCTTTCAATGTATATGTCTGTCTGTTATTTAATCATAAACATCCATATCCAATTTTCCATGGTAGCATGGGTTAGAGTGGTTCTCAACTGGTGTCTGTATTGCTTCTGGGGTCCATATAAGATTTTATGGTTAAAATTTGTGCCATAAATTGCTTCTACTCTTACAATATGCAAAATATTTTAACCCTTTTTTTATATAAACACCGAATGGCTAAGGAGGTCCCTGTAGAGTAAAACAGGATTACAAGGAGTCCACAGGCCCAAAACAGTTGAGAACCACTCAGTTAGGCAATAATTTTGAAGTAGATTTTTTTCCTATGGCCTGCTGCTCTTCTTGTCAATTAACCTCACCAGCTTATTGCCTTCATTTTATTCTTCTATGCATTACTCTTAAAACAAAAATGGCATGGCCATATCTGGAAGTCAACCTTTTATCATAAGTCTGATAAGTCACGGCTGACCCTAAGATAAACACCATCATTATCATCACCACCAATGTATTGTCCTACCGATATCCCTAGATTCTTCACTTTTGTGATGTAGGGTTCCTCAACTAGCCCCTTATTAGGATGCTTCATTTAATTCCTTCTTTGTTGTGCTTCTTAGGTTCTTCATTATCAGTTCTCCATAAACCTCAATTTTCATGTTATATCCTTATAATGTCCTGTTCCTCTGTTGCTCCAGCTTGGCACAAAGGTGGTAGGTTCACAGAATCATTAGAGCATGAGGGCTCTTGAACCATTTGAGCTGCAAACTAGTAACGGGCCATGGATCATTTGGTGCTGGAGTTGGGGGAGGGCACACAGGAAAAATAAATTTTTAAATTTTGTTTCTATTTTATAAGCACAGGAGTGGCTGTGTGGTAAGTAGCTTGCTTACCAACCACATGGTTCTAGATTCAGTCCCACTGTGTGGCACCTTGGGCAAGTGTCTTTTGTTATAGCCTCAGGCCAACCAAAGCCTTATGAGTGGATTTGGTAGATGGAAACTGAAAGAAGCCTGTCGTATATATACATATGTGTGTGTGCTTGTGTTTGTTCCCCCATCATCGCTTGACAAAAGTCTTGGGGTCAATTTGTTCGACTAAAGACGGTGCTCCAGCATGGCCATGGTCAAATGACTGAAACAAATAAAAGAATAAAAGAGTAGTGCAGTCTGCAGGGTGCATTTGCATTTTAAATGCAATATGGATTATATAAAGTGGAAAGATAGCAACATCATTAGTCTGTGGGGAAAAATGCTTAGCAGCATTTTGTCCACCTTTGTTTTGAGTTCAAATTCCACCAAGATGAGCTTTGCCTTTCATCCTTTCATGATGAAAATTCCCCTGAAATTGCTGGCCTTGTACTAGAATTCTGAGTGGCTGTGTGGTAAGAAGCTTGCTTCCCAACCACTTGGTCCTGGGTTCAGTCCCACTGCATGGCACCTTGGGCAAGTGTCTTCTACTATAGCCTCAGGCCACCAAAGCCTTGTGAGTGGATTTGGTAGACAGAATTTGAAAGAAGCCAGTCATATATATATATATATATACAAATTGAGATAGGGGTTGTAAATGCAACCCTCTATGGGATAACATATATCCAATATACTGCTAGTGAAGTACCCAACAAAGCTAATACATAAATGTTAATGATTGCGATGCAATCAACTCATTTACTGTATTATATGGGCAAAGGTAAAATGATTTACCACAAATTACTAATACAAGATAAGAAAATGGAGAAATACATCTAAATCAAATATCAATTACCAGATAATACTCAATCACATACTTTATTAAACCACCACATAAGAGACTGTAGGGTTAAATATAAAAAGCAGAACAAATCAGTGTACATAAAGGAATGTACATAAAAAAGTGTACATAAAAGAGTAATGTTGTATAATAAGTAGAATATATATAAAAGAGAATATAAATACAAGTAAATATAAATATAAGTATAAATTAGATCTTACAGCTGTTTCGGCCATGTAGATAAGTATGTCTCACAGTCAAATGATTGAAACGAATAAAAAAATTAAAATTAATCCAATGTTATGCACTTTATTGTGTTTTGTTATGCATGTGATCCCCAGCCCATGGAACTGGTCTGTGATGCAAAAACAGGTTAGGGACTGCAGCCTCACAGTATTTGTCTGAGCTCTTTTAATTCTGTGTTCAAATCCCGCTAAGGTCAATATTTCCATTCGTCTTTGTGAGGGTTAAAAAGGAACCAACCAAGTACTGGGTCTGATGTAATTTGACTAACCCCTTCTACCTAAATTAGAAACAATTATTTTGATAATTATCTTCATTATCATCACCTGGGATGTTTTTATTAACGATATCTTTGTGATAAGAAGAATCTTTCCTGCTTTCATAATTGCAGATAACCATTATCTGTATCATCATCATCATCATCAGCTTATAAACCTCATTATCATATCTTTCTCTTCCCCTCTCTCTCTCTCTCTGTCTCTCTTCCTCTATCCCTCTCATGCACACCCTTATCTTCTTTCCATCTTCCCTCCTACTTTCCTACACTGTTCGTACAACAATACCCGGGTACACCTCGTCTCCACCTCACACCTATACATTAATACATACCCCTCATAGACATTGCCATTTATGGTAAAAATATAAAAAGCACTCAAACATCTGAAAGAATAAAAGGAAAATGGAAATGGAAACAATGGCATGAAAATAGGGTTTAAAATATGCATTAGCATTGTTGGCCCCACCACCACCACCATGCTCAGAGTTGCCCACTCACCACCACCCGACTCACAGCAATACACTTGCATAGAAACTTAATGAATTAATAAGCAGGAAGTTCTGGAATTGCTAAGAGGGTGTTGTTTGGCAGTGAGGGATATACACAATACGCACATATACAGGAATACATCAGCTTTGTGGGAGCTGCCTGTCCATCAGTCCAAGTTGTATCACACCCTCAGGAAGAGTTGAATAGTTCAGTTCTGTGAATATAGCACTACTACTACTACTACTACTACTACTACTACTACTACTACAGGTACTGCTTAGATTAATACTACTGCTTAGAGTACTACTACAGGTACTGCTTAAATTGATACTACTGCTTCGAGTACTACTACTACTACTACTAATAATAATAATAATAATATTACTGCTACTACTACTATTGCTACTACTACAGGTACTGCTTAGATTAGTATGTAGTACCTATTTACAGCCAGATAGCCTGAGCAATGTAAGGATCAAATATCTAGGTGGATGAACACAAAGCTGAGTGGGTGGTATGAACTGCTGACCTGTTGATAGGTTATCCTGCAAGCTATTATGTTTGTTAATCTCTCTCTCTTGCACGTACACACACACACACTCACTGTTTGTCTGTGCATTATGTTGTATGTAAATACAACACACGCACACATCATGCTTAGCAAGGAGAACTTCAATGATTGTGCAGATCAGTAAACTCGGAGTAATAACAGTGAGTTCTCAGTTATTTTTTTAACCTGTTCAATACTTAAACAACAGTCAGACCACTTCTAAGAATCCACAATCGCCAAAAGCGACAATGTATTGGATAACAGAGAAACTTGAAGAGGAAGATTACCACCATCCAGTATTATTATTATTATTATTATTTTTGTCATTATCATCATCAACATCATCATCATCATCATTCTTGTTCTTTCATTAGCACAGTGGTGACCTTGTTCACACTGGGCCATTTAATTGACTCCCTATCAAATTGTGTAACCCCAGGCAGACAGTACTTTCTGCAGGATTTTTGCTGTTCCTAAAAGTGTTGTCTCTTCCAGGACAGATTCCAATTGCATCAAAGTTTTTCTTTTTTAAGGATATTTGTGAACAATGTCCCGGTCCTTGCCAAGGTTGACTTTGCCTTCCCTCCTTTTGGGATTGATAAAATAAGTACCATGAGATGTAACTGACATACCCCATCCCCTCAAAATTGTTAACCTTGTGCTAGAATTAGAAACAAATATAATCGTATTATTGTTATTGTCATTGTTGTTGTTATTATTATTATTATTATTAGTAGTAGTAGTAGTAGTAGTAGTAGTAGGCAGTGAGCTGACAGAATCGTTAGTACACTGGATGAAATGCTTAGCGGTATTTTGCCTTTCATCCTTTCAGGGTCGATAAAGTAAGTACCTATTAATCACTAGAGTCGATGCAATCGACTTATCCCCCTCTCCAAAATGGCTGCCCTTGTCACAAAATTTGAAACCATTAGGATTTTTATCATTATTATTATTATTTATTTATTTACTTCGGATGATAGATTGTCAACATTGTCAGAGCATCAGACAAAATACTTTTGCAGCTGTTGTTATAGTCTGCATTCAAATCCTTCCAATTTAACATTCACTTGGGAGGGTGGGGTTGATATAATAATTACTAGTTGAGTCCTGGGGTCAGTTTCATCAACTAGGACCCACTCCACTCTATTTATGTCTTAATTTTCTCTTATCTTTAGGTTTTAGGGTTACTATCGTGATATCAGTTACTGAACAAGCATGCAAAAGGACTGATTGCTAGTGGCTACATCCATCTTGGCTTCATACCCAGAAGTCGTTACACCACAGTAGACTTCTACAGTAAACCTCTTCCTCCTTAGCAACAGAGGGAGACACTGCTGTCCTTGGTAGCAGTTACCTGCCTTAGTTAAATTGTGGAGCCAATCCATTCTTATCTTCAACACAACCTGCTCATCCAGCAGTAAACCCCCCCCCTCACCTAAAACCTCATAAATAGCATCAAACGGTCACTATGGAGATATATAGCTCTGTTGCCATGGTGACTGACTCTGTCTAGAATCAATAGATTGAAAGCTAAGTTCTACTCCATACATAATCCAGAGTAAACACTCTTTCCACTCCTCACTGAAGACATCAGCCATTTGCCTTGGATAATAAGGGCTGCCTGATCAATTGTGAAGGTTATGGGAAAACATCCGGTGCCTGTGGCATATAAAATGACTCCAGAGGTTGTTGGCAGGAATTGCATCAAGGGTAAAAATTTGCCAAAAACAATGACACACCCAATAAAAATTTTGGCTTTTTTTCTTTTTTGCTTTTTTTTTTTAATTTCTTTGTATATAAGCGCAAAAATTGCTGTGTGGTAAGTAGCTTGCTTCCCAACCACATGGTTCTGGGTTCAGTCCCACTGTGTGGCATCTTGGGCAGGTGTCTTCTACTATAGCCTTGGGCTCACCAAAGCCTTGAGAGTGGATTTGGTAGATGGAAACTGAAAGATGCCCATAGTATATATGTGTGTGTGTGTACGTTTGTGTGTGTGTGTATTTGTCCCCCCTAACATTGTTTGAGAACCAATGCTGGTGTGTTTATGTCCCCATAACTTAGTGGTTCAACAAAAGAGAGACCAATAGAATAAGTACTAGGCTTACAAAGTATAAGTCCTGGGGTCGATTTGCTCAACTAAAGGTGGTGCTCCAGCATGGCGACAGTCAAAATGATTGAAACAGGTAAGAGAATCAAAGAAAAGGAAGAAAAAGAACATGCAAAATGCCAAAGGATTTTGGTGGATGATGGGATATTGTGGAACCATTGCTAGCATAGAAGATCAGAGAGAAGTAAATTCAAAAACTAACAAAGGTGGTGGGGATTCTTTAATCTTTTCCCATTCCACACTAATGCCAATAAGATGATAAAATACATCCGGTCCCTGCTGCGAAGTTGGTGATAAGAACAACATTCAGCTGCAGAAATTATGCCAAAAATATAGATTGTATGAGCAAGAGGTGGACTCTGGTTGTGTGCAGGAACTTTGAATAAGAACTGATGCAAAATAGAGGAAAGCCTTTCGTCTGGCTACATTTAACAATGTCATTTGTGCCAGGGTTGTGATAAAGCAAACCCATTTCATATTCTGTCATGTTTCTGCAAAGGTGGTTGTTCTTTATTGTTGCGTGCAAAGTGATAACAGACTGCAATAAAATGACAACCCGTCCATGACAATGTGGAAAAATTCAAGTAAAATTATGATGTGTGTGTGTGTGCGTGTGTGTAGATGTATGTGATTGTAGTAAAATGTGTTTGAGTAGATGCAAGTTTAGTTATACAGATAAATATAATCACGTGTTGTATATATTGGTTTTAAAAGGCGGCAAGCTGGCAGAAACATTAGCACGCTGGGCGAAATGCTTAGCGGTATTTCATCTGTTTTTACGTTCTGAGTTCAAATTCTACCGAGGTCAACTTGGCCTTTCATC
The DNA here is from genome assembly GCF_006345805.1 of Octopus sinensis. NCBI lineage: Eukaryota > Metazoa > Mollusca > Cephalopoda > Octopoda > Octopodidae > Octopus > Octopus sinensis. The sequence continues at coordinate 19,546,740 of NC_043010.1, forward strand.
ATTTCGGAGTCGATAAATTAAGTACCAGTTGCGTACTGGGGTCGATCTAATCATCTCACCCCCTCCCCAGTAATTTCAGTCCTTGTGCCTAGAGTAGAAAAGAATATATTGGTTTCAAATTTTAGCACAAGGCCAGCAGATTTGGAGGTGGGCATAAGTTATGTCAATTCCTGGTGCTCAACTGGTAATTATTTTAATCAACCCCAAAAGGATGAAAGCCAAAAGTCGACCCCTGTGGAATTTGAACTTAGAATGTAAACAGATGAGACACTGCTAAGCATTTCTCCCAGCATGCTAATAATTCTGCCAGCTCACCACCATTTCTGCATGATACTAGTGTATCCGTGTGTGTGTGTGGTGTGTGTGTGTAAACTTCATGCTGGTTCTTGTTGGCAAGAACAAGTTCATGTTAAGGGTTATTGGTTAACCGGGTACATTGTGGGGGGGGGAGATGGCGGTGGTGTTGTTATTGTTAGCATCACTGGACCCTTTGTCTTTCTTTCTTGTGTTTTTGTATTTGCTTTGGAGGTGAATGGGGGTGGTGCGGGGAGAGAATAAAATGTGAAAGGGACAAGGGTGGGGGCTTGTTTAAATTTCTTGTCACATGAATTCCCCTTTATTTTACTTTGATATCTTGAATGGGACACCACCCACAACTAATACCACCACCACCACCACTCCATCATTGGCACTGTATCACCACCACCACACTGCTTCCAATTCCAGAGAAATGACTGTGTTCTGCTGTACAAACACACTGGGGCTTCTGTTGATCACTTCTCTCCACACCTCCCACAATACACCCACCACTACCAACACTACTATCATCATCATCATCATTATCATAGCTACATTTGCTACCATTATTACCATCAGTCATTTATTTAACACTCTCACCACCACGACCACCATCATCACCATCAACACTATCTTCTTGTTTGCTATTTGTTTGTCAGTATATTTGTCCTCACCTCTCTCTCTCTCTCTCTCTCTTGTTATTCCTTAACAACAATAGCCATCCCCTTTCCTGTGCAATGGGAAAGGGGAATATTGTTACAGACATGCATCAAAAATGCTTAACAATGGTAACTTTCTGAAACTAAACATCACTTAATAAAAACTTACTGTGCTTTATGATGATGATGATGACCACAATGATGATGGTCCTCATCATCATGATTAACGCAGAAGTCATCTTTATTGTATCTGAGAGTTTGAATAATGGTTATAATAACTCAGCAACTCAAGAGCTGCCCCTACACAGGGATTGCATTGTGGCTGAACCAAAGGGGTCCATTGTTGGTTTTTGGTTCTTCTGTTGTAGATCGGTTGTTCAATCAACTGGACTCCCTGCTTGTTGAATGGCATGTGAAATGGTTGAGTAATCCACAGATATCTGTGCCTTTAATATAAAATACCTCCCAGAAGTATTTTGATCCCCAAAGGATGAAAGGCAAAGTTGATCTTGATAGAGTTTTGGAACAAAAAAATAAAAAGGGAAAAAATACCATACTTGTCTAACATTGTGATATTAATTTTAAAAATTCAATGATGATAATAATAATAATAATAATAAATGCCTTGATGCAGTACCAGACAGTGGCTCTCATGGCTTCTGATCTTAACTGATTGGAAGTGTTATCATGTACATTGTTTTGTCTTGGTATAAAAGATGGGCTACAGCAAATATTCTGCTCAACACCACAGATTTGCTTGTCAGTTGTTTGACCTTAACCAGTTGAGCATGTCCCTGAGTGGCTGACGATATGTGCATCTCTGATCATGAGCAGAAGTAGTGGGGGAGCATCATAGCCATGTGTTGAGAGGGATTCTTTGGGGTTTGAATAATTCACCTCTGGAAACAAGGGTGTTTCGTTCAACATCCTTAAACAACCCTTATTCGGGGACCTTTTGAGTGGGATGGGCTACTTGACCAGAAGAAAATTCTAACTGGGCCCCACCTGCAAGGTCATGCACTGTTTATCTTTATATGAGATCACCATGTCGCACATATATGGTTGTGATGCATGTGCCTGGTGTACCCTTATCAGACGGGCAGTCATGATGGGTATACAGGGCTTCCTATAATTAACCCCAGTGTCACTTTGATGGCACGCACTGCTCTTTCTCACTCAATAATAATAATAATAATAATGAAGAGGTGGTGGCAGATGATGCTTAAAATTGAAGTCAGCCCTGATCAGACAGTACTGATCGAAGTTATTCCAGCTATGACCATCCTGTCTTTTTATAAACCAGGGTAGATGTGGTGTGTAAGAGAGACGACTGCGCTGGTATGGTCATGTGGCAAGAATGGATGAGGATACTGTGTGAAAAAGTGCCACGCCCTAGCAGTTGAGGAAACCTGTGGAAGAGGTAGACCCAAGAAGACCTCCATCACTAGTCATTGTCTCAGTGAGGCAATGACTAGTGACCAAGACCTTTGGAAATATGCTGTGCTTGAGAAGACCTGACAAGCCAAGTGAGACCATAACCCGTGGCCTATGCCAGGGGTGTAACCAGCTCACTTATGCGTACCTTTCCTTCATTGGACACTAAACTCTGCTTGCAAAGACAAGTTGAGGCAAGTGAAATCAAAATCAAATTCAATGACTGGCATCCGTGCTAGTGGAGCGGTAAGAGCACCATCCGAGCGTGATCGTTGCCAGAGCTGCTAACTGACTTCTGTGCCAGTAGCACGGGAAAAATATTCGAGCGAGGTTGTTGCCAGTGCTGCTGGACTGGCCCCTGTGCAAGTGGAACATAAAAAACACCATTTGAGTATGGCCGTTGCCAGTATCACCTGATTGACCTTTGTGCCGGTGGCATGTAAAAGCACACACTACACTCTCAGAGTGGTTGGCATTAGGAAGGGCATCCAGCTGTAGAAACTCTGCCAGATCAGATTGGAGCCTGGTGCAGCCATCTGGTTCGCCACTCCTCAGTCAAATTGTCCAACCCATGCCAGCATGGAAAGTGGATGTTAAACGATGATGATGATTCTGTCCATTGTGTCCTTTCCTTAAGGCATTAGGGTGAAATGAGAGGAAATTTGATTGCTATTTTCAGCAGGTTGAGCAACTGCATAGAAGCTCTCTCACTGGTACAATATTTTGACCAGGCAAAACATTTTCCATAGCAAAAAAATTTACCTTGTTTTCGCATACGAATCCTGAACTAAACAGGATAAAATATTTAGGTCAGCTCTCCACCATCTGCACCATCACTACCATCTTCTGAAATTCCACAAAGATCAACTAATGAAACTATGCACAATAAAAACATTCTTGACTCGGTTCTTTTGCTTCTGCTTGACGCCAAGACTTTCAGAAATGTCTTTTATTTACTTTTATTGAAACTTGGAGAAAACATTAGATATTTCATATAACTGTATTTACTCCGTATTTCTTCTGAATCTACATTGCCCTTGCTTCCCCTCTTCTTGTTCAACATACCACTGTGACCCCCCACACACACCCTTTAAAGAACCCATTTTTTTTTTACCTTACCATGATTCTGCTTGGGAAACTTATTTCTGGGATTCCCTCCCTGCCAGTGGTTTGCCCTTCGTCAGTTCCTACAAAACTGCAGCAATCAGAACTGAACATTTAGTCATTTGAGTGATTGTAGATTCTGAAAGCTGTATCACTCGTCACTCATCTTAGTCATCAGTGAGAGGAGTCGGTAGGCTCCACTGCCACAACTGGTGAGAGAGATGTTGAGGTATGGTAACCCATAAGTGTTTAAACCAACCACATCCAGTCCAAATATTCTACCTGTTGATGTTCAAACCAGCCAGATCCAGCCCCTCATGCCTACCCTACAATGTGATCCTAAAAATAAAATAATCACTTCAGAATCTCAAAGCTAAGAGATGAAGCCTGATTAATTCAAAACAATGTGAATAAATAAGGGTTACATTTAAAAGAGTAATCTAAATACCAAAGGGTTCTCTATATGTGTTTATATATCTTTTTAGCATTTAGACTAGCCATAGCCTCAGTCCAAATATCCTACCAGTTTTATGTTCAAACTGACCAGATCCAGTCTTTTACGCATACCCTACATTGTCATTCTAAAAATAGACAATCACATCATCAAAATCTTGAAGCTGTGAGATCATGCGTGATTCATTCAAAACAATGTGAATAAATATGGATTACATTTGACAGAATAATGTGATTGCTAAAGGCATAAACATCCAAAGTAAAAGTTTGGCTGTGGAAAGAACCAAGAATCCACATACTTGAATTGCGGTAAACCTACCAAATGTACTCAAGGAGCAGGTAATGGCGGTGCTAAAGTAGTCGATATGTTGGACTAATTTCTAACCGTGATTCACAGCCAAATGGGGAACTACTTGAAATTAGTTCCACTAATAATTACAAAAGTGTATGTCTGATCCACCTATTATTGGCACTCTCTTGGTTATGATGGTGAAGGTTCCAGTTGATCCAATCAACAGAACAGCTGGCTTGTGAAATTAACATGCAAGTGGCCAAGTACTCCACAGACACATGTACCCTTAACGTAGTTCTTGGGAAGATTCTGTGTAACACAGAATGTGACAAGGCTGGCCCTTCAAATTACAGGTACAACTCATTTTTGCCAGCTGAGTGGAATGGAGCAATGTGAAATAAAGTGTCTTGCTTAAGGACACATCACACTGCAGGTATTGAACTCCTGACCTTACACTCATGAAACAAATACCCAAACCATTGAGCCATGCCTTCATTTCACCAACCTACGTGCTGCAGATCTCCCCTCCCATCTGTTGTGCACCTGCTTTGAATAGGTGTGAACCTTGTGGTTTGGGTGCTAGTATAATAAGTGGTTGGTTTATTGAGGCATATTGCCGTGTGTTTGTAGTGTCTAGCCACAAAATAAGTCTACCAGTTTATGTTGCTGTAATATGAACTGACGAAATGCTGTGGTCTTAGAGTGAGGGAAAGGAAGAGGTGAGAGTTGTTTGTGGTAGCGAGAGGATGAGGAAGATGTAATTAAGAACTTGTGAAATAGAATCTCAAAAGGTTGAACCTCACAGCTGAAATGATACTGGGTTGAGGGGGGTGGGGGTGGCTATACTCTACTGCTGACTCATGTTGGTATGGAAATAGCTACTGTTTGATGGTGATATTGGTGAAGATTATTATTATTGTTACAGTAGTAGGAAATGTGGGGAGGGTGGTAAATTGACAGTTTCGTTAGAATATCCGACTGAATGGTTTGTAGTATTTAGTTACAACTTGTGATTTCAAATCTTGCCAAGGTCAAATTCACTTCTCGTCCTTTTCAGCTCAATAAAATCAAGAAGCAATCAAGAAATGGGACTGGAATTGACTGTTCTCCCCCTTTAAATTTCTGGCCTTGTGCCTATGTTAGAAACATCATCATCATCATGATGCTGTACTAGCACTGCACAATTGTCACCTGTCTCTATCCTCCAGTTTCTTTGGAACCTATGATGCAGTCCAGTAGGGCAATCACAGAGGATATTTTTACATGTTATAGAGAGCCTGTTGGCTTTGTTACTGTTTATATATAGGACAACCCTTATCAAGCAGACCACCTTTGATCAAAAGCTATTCCATCCATGACCACCTTCACTTTTTGCAGAAAACCTAGGACCACATTATTTTAAGACAGTAATATGTATTTCGAGAGAAATTGGGCTAATGTTTTTTAATGTGTCAAGGGCTTGTATAGAAGCTCCTACTTTGGCACTCTACATTATGGATAGGCCACAGCACAATGTCCCTATAAGCTTCTTCTTGTATTTATCTTTCAAGTTACTGAGTGTAGATCAACTGGTCCCAACCAGTTTGCTGCACAAATAAGGAATATGATAACTGCTTGTGATATAAAAAAGAAAAAAAAACATTTATCTGATCAAAATTATGTCATAAGTTTTGTTACTTTTGGGGGTTGTTGAAATCATCATTGTATGTCTGTTTTCCATGCTGACATGAGTTGGACGGTTTGATAGGAGCTGGCAAAGACAGGAGCTGCACCAAGCTCCCTAGTTTGTTTTGACATGGTTTCTCAAGCTGGATGCCCTTCCTTACATCAACCACTTTACAGAGTACTTTTTATATGGAACCAGCACCAGGGCTCTTTATGCATCACCTGCACCAGTGCTTCTTTACATGGTGTCATCATCAGTGCTTTTTACGTGGCACCAGCAAAAAAAATTCTCTAAAAAGTTATGGATAATTCTGCCAACAAATTCAACAAAATTTCAACTTTCAATTCCTCTAACATCTGTTTCTTTTAATTGACTTCATTTGAGGAAAACCTCAATAATATTGATTTATTTGTCCAGTACTGTTTTACAATCCATCAATAAATAACCAAATTATAGGATATTGTATTCCTAGTTCTTTGTTGTGTAGTCTTTGGTGCATAACTTTGGAATGATTGTCTCCTGTGTTCTTCTCTCATTCTAACAACATTGGTAAATATTCAACACTTTCCAAGGGAAAAAACTATGGTTTTGTTAATACATTAACAGGCATTGTTACATCTGTGAGAGAATGTTTCAAGTATCACCCCTGAACCAAGTTAGCTGCAGCAGTTTGTTTGTGGAAGGTTGGCTGCAGCTTATATGGTTGTAGCCAATTACCTCATTTCGCAAGTTGCTGGGAAACAGTCAGCAATGGCCCTACCCCTACACACAAACGAACACCTCTACCACCAACACCACCCAAATGGTTGTTGTTGTTGTATTCACTAATGCTTTGTACCACCACAAGAGAACCTATACATGATCACTCAAGTTGTAAGAAATAGCAGCCAAATCTCCTTCAAATCATATCCTACCACCACCACCACTACTGCCACCATTGTTATCTTTATCACACATTTGCTTCTTCATGCCAACATGGAATGGATGGGTTTCTTGAGGCAGTATTTCATGGCCAGGTGTGCCACTTGTTATGACACACAGTGGCACAGTGAACCGGTCTGAAACTGGGATACACATCTTAAAAGATTCAGAGCAATGAAGTCCTCTCTGTATTAAAAAGATGTAATGATCACAGCTGAAATGCTTTTGATCATTAATCTTCTGGATCAGAGCTGACCTGGGGCTAAACAACAACAGCAACATTACAGCAAGACATTCAGCAAGACAATCCAGTACCCCTCCTCCCAAAACTTGTACAGGACGTTTACATTTTCATCTCCTCCAACCCCCACTTGCCCTGCCCACATGACCTGAGTCTATTCCCACATGTCTACT
>NC_043010.1:19558979-19578979 GCF_006345805.1 Octopus sinensis
GCACGGGAGCCAGTCAGGCAGCACTGACATTGACCATGCTTGAATGGAGCTTATGTTCCCCTGGCACGGGTGCCAGTCAGGTGGTACTGACATTGATCATACTTGAATGACACTTTTTCCGTGCCACAGGCAAGGTAGCCAGTCAGGCAGTACTGGCTGTGCAAGGTACTGTGAAAGAGTAAACTCGTCTGGTGGCTGCAGGACATTGAAGTTTCTGCTCACAAGTTAATGTGGATCATAAGAGGTTTAGGGACTGTCAGTGCTTGGGAAGTGAGTGTTGTACCAATTCCACAAATCATTGGAATAATTCTACCAATTTTCTCTCTTCATTTACGTTTCATCTTGTTTCAGTCTGTGGCCATGCTGGAGTACCACCTTCAAGAATTTTAGTCGAATGAATTAAACCCAATACTTGATTCTTTTAAGTTTGGTACTTATTCTATCAGTCTCTTTTGCTGCGCCGCTAAGTTACAGAGATGTAAACACACCAACGCTGGTTGTCAGGTGGAGGGCTATGACACACACACACATGTATACAACGGGTTTCTTTTAGTTTCCGTCTATCAGATCCACTCATGAGGCTTTGGTTGGCCTGAGACTATAGTAGATGACACTTGCCCAAGGTGCCATGCAGTGGAACCATGTGGATGGGAAGCAAGCTTCTTACCACTGAGTCATGCCTTCCTCTGATGAAGAGCCCTACTCGCAATATTAGTCTTTTCATCTTCTTTATTTACATTATTTACATTTGGCAGATATTTGTCCTCATTTTGTTTGTTGTTAACATGTTTCGGCTGATATACCCTCCAACCTTCATCGGGTGTCCTGGGGAATTTTGAACCTGGGTTCTCATTCCTAAGGTATTTTTCAATGTTATTATTATTCAGGTCACTAACCCCAAGATTCCAAGTTCGATTCCAGGCAGTAACCTAAATAATAATAATAACAATAATAATGATAACATTGAAAAATACCTTAGGAATGAAAACCCAGGTTCAAAATTTCCCCAACAAACCTGATGAAGGCTGGAGAGTATATCAGCCGAAACATTGTGTTAACAACAAACAAGATGAGGACAAATATCCGTCAAATGTAAATAATGTACATAATTCCTCATCTTAAATATAGAACTGTATTCTTTATTTCACTTTTGTTCTTTAAAGTTGTTTTTTTCCCTCCAAGCAGGCTCAAATCTCTGAATCTATAGGAAATTTATTGTGTGTGTGTATGTGTGTGATTCTCTTGTAACCAAACTTTCTCTCTTTTACATTTCGTATCGATTAAAGACTGACAATAGATTTCTGTATTGAAATTGTATGGAAGATATGGTTTGTCAGATGGAAAAATTGCTGCCAAATTCAATGTTTAGTATCTCGACAACCAGCATTCAATATCACATCCTTCTGTCGGGAAAAATGATTCAATCATTTCTTTGTAAAAGAGAATTCTTTGATGTAATCCAAGAGGAAGGGGTGTTATTGATTGATTGTAAAGAGATTAAATTTGGCTGTAATTTCTGTATGTGTGGCTCCATTTCTTTCAAATATTGGAAATATTGGGATGCAGGCAGTGATAGGTTGGAATTAGTATTGAACTGAAAAGAAAAAGTAATTAAATTGGTTAAGAGGAAAAAATATTAATAAATATAAAGAATTTTCCATGGATTTAGATTTTTGGGCCATCCCGTATGTGTGTGTGTTGATTTTATTTATGCATATATGATGGAATTTGTTGTCAAAGATAACATATGAGTGTTCAATTTTTGCTGAATGACATTCACAGATGATTTGTTTGTGTGTGCTGAACGTTAGCTCACTGCCTCTATCAAACTGACATTACCTGCACAGGTGTGCAAGTGTGCCACATGTCAGGTGTCAAAATTATCACGAAACAACATGGAATGAAGTGTTTTGCTCAAGAACCTGGGAATTGAACTCCTGATCTAGTGATCATAAGTGCAACACCATAACCACTAGGGCACACGCCTTCACACACACATCATCATCATCATCATCCACTTTCCATGCTGGCATGAGTTGTATGGTTTTGACATAGAGCTGACTAGCCAGAGAGCTGTCCGGACTCCAATTGTCTGTTGTGGCATGGTTCTTGGGACTGGATGCCCTTCCTAACATGCAAACCACTTAGCAGAGTGTGCTGGGTGCTTTTTACTTGTTTCAGTCATTAGACTGTGGCCATGCTGGGGCTCCAACTTGAAGGGTTAAGTCAAATACGTCACCCCTAGTACTTATTTTTTACCTGTCTCTTTTGCCAAACCACTAAGTTATGAGATATAAACAAACCAATACCAACTGTCAAGTGGTAGTGGGTGACAAACGCTCACGCACACATCAATATGATGGGCTTCCTCACAGTTTCCATCTATCCAATCCACCCCACAAGGCTTTGGTTGGTCTGGGGCTATAGTAGAAGACACTTGCCCAAGGTGTCCTGCAGTGGGACTGAACCTGGAACCATGTGGTTACAAAGTGATTGACAATTTAGAAAACTGCTCTCGTAGATAAATGTGCTTTCCATGACAACGACAGAGAGAGAGAGGGGGGGGAGCAAGCAAAGAGGAAGAGAAGCAGGCAGATAGATTCAGCTCTATCTAGCCATATAGACATGCATATGTGTGTGTGTGTGTGTGTGCATACGCACATGAACAAACACCTGTAAGATTCCCTTAATTACCGGCACACACCCCTCTTTGAATACTCCCATCCATTATCAAGAATACAATAGTGAAAGGAAAATGGGGGGGGCTGTAATTAAGAGCAGAATGATAGCTTGTGTGTATACGTCCTTTCAAATGATAATGCTCTTTTGTATACGTGTGTGTGTGTGTGTGTGTGTAAAGACAGGAACTTGTCCAGTATGTCTTCCCTTTGTCCTTTTCACATTCGTTCCCTTTTCACTGTCCACAAGATCAGAACAAAGAAACGTTTGTTGCAATTGTTGCTGTTGTTGTTGCTGCATTCAACCATTGGTCTGTCTGTGTGTCTTAACAGCTATAATGGTTGTTTGAACAGACCAGCAACATGTCTTGTTGCTGCCTCTATATTGGTAGACTTTTCTTTTCTTGAGCAAGATACACAACTCTGTCTTTTGCCAGAAGGCTCGTGTATGATAATCTATATACATATTGCCATCATCATCAACATCACTATTGTCATCATCATTGCTGCTTTCGTCTCTATGGATACCATCGTCACTACAAGGAGTTCAAACACCAACAGCAGCATTACTAATACCACAACACCATCAACAATAACATCATCACCATCACTATCTTCACTCTTCACCACCACTACCATGCTACCAGTGTAACTGGCTGTTATTTGGTCAGCCTGATCTTCTCATCTCTCATCCATCCTCTCTGTGGATTCACGCTGTGCTACATGTTCAATACCCATTAACCCCATCCTGTCACTCTACCTCTATTTCCCATGACTTAGCCTCTATATAAAATCTTTCATCAGCTCTGTTGTCACATGATCTATGCTCTATACATCTGTACTGCCAGTCATCACTCCCTCTCCTCAAGCCACTCATCCTCTGTGCCCTCCCACCCCACCATCCCAACCACTGTTTCTGCCCACATACTTTTGATCCTTTTATCCTCTCATTTTTCCTTCTGTTGTCATGATATCTGCTTTAACCATCTTGGATATACAAATAAGTAGAGAAGAAAAACAATCCAGAAACCTCTTTAAAAAACAACTGACTTAATGTTATATTTATTAATAAAACTATCTTTCACCTACCATAGCTGTGTGATTAAGAAGTTTGCTTCCCAAACATGTGGCTTTGGGTTCCGTCCCACTGTGTGACACCTTGGGCAAGTGTTTTCTACTATAGCCCAAGGCCGAACAAAGCTTTGTGACTGGATTTAGGAGATGGAAACTGAAAGAAGCCTGTCGTGTGTATGTGTGTGTGTTTGTATCTACATGTATGTCTTTCTGTTTGTCCCACCACTGCTTGATAACTGGTGTTGGTTTGTTTATGTCCCCTGTAACTTAACAGTTTGGTGAAATGAACCAGTAGACTTAGTAGTACCAGGGTGGTGCTGCAGCATGACTCCAATCTAATGACTGAAACAAACACAAAAAAAAATAACTCTACATCTCCCCTCACCATCACACCTACATACAACCCTACATCTCCCCCACTCACCACCCCAATCCAATAATTATTAGCCATTAAATGCAGCTAAATGTCAAAAATTAGAGAAAAATTTGTATTTTGGTGGTACTGTTGTTGCTGCTGCTGTTGTTGTGGTGGTGGTGGTGGTGGAACAATGGTAGTGATGATGGTGATGGTTAAAACAGTCATTGCTAGTGATGATGGTGAAGTAAGCCTCATTTAGCATCCTCCTCCTTTGTATACTTCCCAGTGGGTGCCTGAGATTTTACTTAATGCCACATTAGTGGATGGATGGAGGAAATGGTGTGGTTTGCAGATGGAGTCTCTATGTGGTTACTCACCCTGCTAGAAATAGAAACCAAATTTCCTTCAAAGCACATCCTATTATCTTATAGGGATTTGGAAACTGGACAGGTACTTTTTTAGGACTCTGCTATAATCCAGATCTGGCTAACCACATTGAATGATAGGGAACATACAGAATTGCTTAAGGTTATGACAATAATACCATAATAAACAAATTTTAAAGATGTGTAATTTTTCATTCTTTGTGATGTCTTGTGTGTGTATGTTTGTGTGTATGTGTATGTATGTATGTGGGAGAGAGAGAGAGAGAAAACCCAGTGAGTGTAGGCTCTTAGAGTAGATCTGGTGCAAATAATAGCCAAATTTCCTTCAACTGAAATTCTTGGAAGGTGAGAGAAGGGACAACACATTGGATAATATCTGAGTGAAGAACAAGATGGTTTGCTCTGACCTCGGGCTAAACAACAACATTATATTTATCATAAGGAACATCTTATTACCTCCACCATCACTAAGGTGGAGGTATTGTTTTCAGTCGTGTTTGTTTGTTTGTCCGTGGCCAAGATATCTCAAGAGCCACTGGAGGGATTTCGATGAAACTTTCAGGGATGTTTGGTCTCGAGACTGGCATGAACTGATTAGATTTTGGGATCAATCCGGTACTGGACAAGGATTCTGGATTATTTTTCCTGTTTTTTTACTTAATTTTTGAGAGCGGTTGGTTTCGTTTTTAGTATTGTCGTTTGTGAGAGCAGTCGAGTTTATTTCAGAAATTCTCATTTTAAATACCATCTCTGCTTAATCATTGAGAGGACATTGGTGTTGCCTTGGCGGAGGTTTGCGCTCTCTGAATGCTCTTGTTCCTGGTTACTCTCTCTCTCTTGTGCATGCGTATGTGTGTGTGTGTGTGGTATTTGATGCGTAAGTCCATTTATTGTCATCTCGTGCTGCCTCTGCATTTGGTTCTAGATTGACTTTGTATATAGTGACAGTGTATTACAGTGTGCAGTGTGTGTAGTTTTATATATACCATGTATTTACTAATAACCTTAACGTCATCAACCAATATAGGGTCCCTGACATCCTGCTGCTAATTCTGGCTTTTGTCATGGTCCCTCAAACATATATGTATATATATATATATGTGTGTGTGTGTATGTGTCAGGCATGTGCCATCAGTAATTACTCAGGGTAGGCAGTTGGTGACCCTTATGTAATAAAACATAAAAAGAAGCGAATCACAAGCGCGCAACTGAGTTGAAGGCAGATTTACTTCTGCCTTTATGGTACGTAAAGAAAACAGTGTTGTAGGAGTGTATACAGCATGTGTACTACAGCAGTCTTATGTGTAGCTTAAATACTGAGATTGAATAGTAGGGACAAATTATGCCTACCTAATCTACAAAAATTTTAATATTTTGCATTTTATGCATAATAATCAGAGTAACTTTCGCAATTTTATTGAATTAGGTCCATATTTTGCTATAAAAGGAAAATGTTGCTATCGATCTGTTATTCATGGTAGGCCTTGCCTACCTAGGTGGCGCGTCCCTGGTGTGTGTATATAATACACATACATACATTCACATCATCGTTTTAATGTCCACTTTTCCATGCTTGCATGAGTCAGATGGAATTTGTTGAGACAAATTTCTTTTGGCTGGATGTTCTTCCTGTCACCAAGCCTCAATTGCTTGTTTCCTTGCAAGTTAATGTTTCTCCTCAACCTTATAGAACAGGGTAAATATTATATATACATTGCTGGGAAACACTCAAACACATGTGTGTGTGTGTTTCTAACTTTTTTGTTGAAATAAATAAATTGAGAAACTAAATTATTGTGGATTGCCTCCCTAGACAAATCTGTAACTCATGAACACCACACAATCTCATTTCCTTTCCCTATATAAATGTATCATCTATAAACGTTCTTTCATGTTGATGCCTGCACAAGTAGACTTTGATTCCCATCATGTTACGATCAATACTTTAAGTACCAGTTATATACCAGGGTGGAGGACAATTTCTGGTTTTGTGCCAGATGTAAGAAATCTTCGTTGCATTCTAGAAAACTGTCTGTAAAGAATTCCCCAGCACATATCCCCACCACTGGCACACATCACCACCATGCCACTACATGCCATCACTACCATCAAGAACTAATGACGCAGCTTCTAAGCAGTCACTCAACCTGCAACAAAAATAACAACCAAATCTACCTTACCTTATTAATTGGAAGGTAGGACTCACTGGGCGGTGTGGGCACAATTGGAATGCCTTTGATCTTAGGTCTGTCTGGATCAGGTTGGCCTAGGGTTAATAACAACGAGCATATTACTTGCACAGCAGCACCACCACCATCATACAATCACACCACCATATTAATAACATATCTCCCCTCGTCAATACAACGCAGGTGATTGTAGCATTGTGGTGGTGCTGGTGTTAACGACGAGCGACAGGTCAGTCTCTCTCTTTCTCTCTCTCTCTCTCTCTCCTCGGGATTTCTATTATTTTCCATTACCCAGCTGCTGCTGTTGTTTGTTTCGTGGATGATACTTCATCTGGATTCGAACCTCAAACTTTTCGAGTTTCCGTCATCTTTTGTTTCCCAGCCGTTACTTTCGTCTTCCCTTCAGACGGACAGCTTCGGTCAATTTCTAAGAAAGCATGTTTACAGGTGGCGGGGACAATGTGCGCTTGTTGCTTTGTGCGTATATATTTAGTGTGTATACATGTAGCAGAAATACAAGACCAACCTTGATTTATCAAAACCATTCCACCCATAACCATCCTGTCTTTTTACATATCTTGAATTGCGTTGTGCAGCTTTTGTGCGGTGTGATTTGAATAAGATTTTGCTGTTGTTTCTAGCAAGCCTAATTATTCATCTATATCTCTCGCTGGTATTTTAAAATCAGGTTGTGTGTGTGTGTGTGTGCATGTATGTGTGTGTGTATGTATGTATGCGTGTGTGTGTTTACGCTCACTCATAAGCGCGCGCGCACTGACTATTTCATGTTTAACACCTCTGTGATTGGATCTGTGGTTTAAACGTTGTTATTCGAGTAAGCAGATTTGGAGGAGATGGAGGTGTAATTGAGGGTAGACAGATTAGGTTAATCCCGTCAAGTATATACTATATCGGGAACGGGTATCCTTTTTCGAGGAGCAGATCGTACTACTGAAAACTTCCAGGGTAATTTTTCGTTGGCGTGCCGCCATTCAGAAGGTCTTACGGGTCACGATTTGATCATGAATGTTCGATATTATAAACATATCATTTCCTCCTCCCATATAATTGACATCTTTCTCCATCGAGGAGTTGTCTGAAATTAACTTTTTCTCTTCCCGCCATAACTATTTTCCCCCACTCTCCCCAAACCATTTTTTTTATTTATTTACCCCTTCTGTTCTATTATTTCACTTTGGTATATATATATACACACACACACACACATATATATATATATATATATATATATATATATATATATATATACACCCCCCACACACATATATACATATATATACACACATATATATACACATATATATACACACATATATACATACATATATATACACACATATATACACACACATATATATACATATACATACATATATATATACATACACATATATATATATACACATATACACACACACGCACACACATATATATATATACTCGTGTATATATGCATATATACCTTGTTTAGTCATGTGTTATAATGTGCGAAATTTAATGCAAAATGTCAGGATCAAAATTGTAAGGTAACATTATCTTGGGATGTAAGAAAAAAAAAATAGGGGTCTAAACTATATATCTATATATTGCTGATTTTTTTTTTAGTTGTTTTAGAAAACAAAACTGAATGTCTTTATATTAGAAAAGACACTGTATTCCAGTAAAAACGGTCCCCGTGAACACAATACGCGTATAATGCGCAGTCTTAATTTGAAGGGAAAATTTTTTTGCATAAAATATATTCCGAAGATACTAAAAGCTCTGTTGCAGGGCAGTTTTATAGGATGAGTTTTTACAATAACAAAAACAAACATGCGCATTAAATACCGTAAACTAATTACCCCATCCCCCTCATACACACACTCTCTCTCTCTCTCTCTCTCTATTATACACACACACATACTCTCTCTCTCTCTATTACACACACACTCTCTCTCTCTCATACACACACTCTCTCTCTCTCTCATACACACTCTCTCTCTCTCTCTCTGTCATACATATACACACATACTCTCTCTCTCATACACATAGACTCTCTCTCTCTCTCCCTCATACACATACATACATACACATGCACTCTCTCACTCTCATTCACATACATTCTCTCACTCTCTTTCTCTCATACATACTCTCTCCCTCTGTTATAACCACGTAAATGTTAAGATAAAGGCACACGGATCTTCTCTATCTCTTCCCGTTCTTTCACTCTTTCTCATACTCTCCCCTCAGTCGCTCTTTCTCCCCCCTCTCTCCTTCAGAAATAACTCCTTCACAGTCGTAATGCGCAATAAATAATCCCTTCTACTTTCCAAATATCTTATTTCTCTACGAGAGTCTATCAGCCCTGCACAAACCTCTCTGTCTCTTATCCTCACCCCACACGCTTGCGCGCGCACACACACGTCTTTTATCTTTTACTTGCTTCAGTCCTTATTAGATTGCGGCCATGCTGGGGCACCGCTATGAAGAATTTTTAGTCGAATGAATTGATCGCAGTACATTTGTTTCAAGCCCGCAACTTATGAACACCACACAATCTCTTTTGTCGAACTGCTAAGTAACGTGGGCGTAAACAGACCGACCTTTGTTGTCAAGCAATGGGGTGGCGGGGTTACAAAGACACACAGATCATCATCATTTAACGTCCGCTTTCCATGCTGGCATGGGTTGGACGGTTTGACTGAAGACTGGCAAGCCAGGAGGCTGCACCAGGCTCAAGGATTCTTTCAGTTCCCATCTATCAAACCCACTGACAAGGCTTTGGTGGGCCCGAGGCTATAGTAGAAGACAGGTGCCACACAGTGGGACCGAACTCAGAACCATGTGGCTGAAAAGGAAACTTCTTACCACAGAGCCACGTCTGTGTCTGTGCAAATGTTTCAATATAATTATGTTAAACATTAATGTAGAAGAACTAAATTAAATTAACACGTACATACCTGGCTATGCACGTAAAATACACGAAGAAGTACAGACCATCATCATCATTTAACGTCTGCTTTCCATGCTGGCATGGGTTGGATGGTTTGATAGGAGCCTGCGCCAGAGTTTTGTGACTGTTTTGGCAGGGTTTTTACAGCTGGATGCCCCTCCTAACACCAACCACCCAGCCGAGTGGATATCAATATTGAAATTAAGTGAAGGGTAAGGAAAAAATAAAAGCATTGTAATCGTTGGTCAGGATCAACAACAGCATAACGAAGTCGACCATTTTGTCTTACAAGTACAATCTCTTTGATAGGCTTCCACAAACTTCCTGTTGAACCATTTTTAGTTAGAATGTTTGGCTGTGGTAAAGATACCAAAAATGACACCCACTGTCTTGAAAAGGAAAAAGGCATTGATTGATTGTGATCTGGAGTTCCCTATACACAGTGGGGCAGGAAGACAGGAAGGTCCTGGCGAGAATGTCTTTGATCATGGGTCTGTTTGACCAGGTCAGACCTAGGGCTAAGCAACAACAGTAATAATAAAACTGTTTTTAAAATAATGTCCTCAAGAAGCTGTTTGGAAATAAGACAGGCTGGTCATGGCTGGAATGCCTTTGATTAGAGCTGGCCTTGGGCTAAACAATAAGATACATCAAGGATGAAACTAACGTGACTTCCATATTTATATAGTTTTGTGTGTGTGTGTATGAGACTGTGTATGTAACTTTGTGGAACTGTATGCATACGTAACACAGTTCTTATTTACAAGTCCCTATTGAGTGAGAGAGCAGTGGGGTAAAATATACGAAGTCCAGTATACCCATCATGATTACCCGTCTGATAAGGATACACCAGGCACATGCATCACAACCAAATGTGCACGACATGGTGATCTAGTATCAAGATAAACAGCGCATGACCTTGCAGGTGGGGCCCAGTTAGAATTTTCTTCTGATCGAGTAACCCATCCCACTCAAAAGGTCCCTGAATTAGGGTTGTTTAAGGATGTTGAATGAAACACCCATGTTTCCAAAGGTGAATTATTCAAACCCCAAACAATCCCTCTCAACACATGGCTATGATGCTCCCCCACTATTTCTGCTCATGATCAGAGATGCACATATCGTCAGCCACTAAGGGACATGCTCAACTGGTTTAAGGTCAAACAACTGACAAGCAAATCTGTGGTATTGAGCAGAATATTTGCTGTAGCCCATCTTTTATACCAAGGCAAAACAATGTACATGATAACACTTCCAATCAGTTAAGATCAGAAGCCATGAGAGCCACTGCCTGGTACTGCATCAGAGCATTATCATCATTATTATTATTATTATTATTATTATTATTATTATTATTATTATGGTAGTGAACTGGCGGAATCGTTAGGGTGTCAAGCAAAATGTTTAATGTCATTTCTCCCAACTTTTTACATTTTGAGTTCAAATTCCTCCAAGGCTGACTCTGCCTTTCATTTTTATGGGACCGATAAAATAAGTGCCATTGGATCACTAGGGGTCAATATAATCAACATCTCCCACCCCACAAAAACTGCTGGCTCTGTACCAAAATTTGAAACCATTATTATTATTATTATTATTATCATGATTGTTATTATTATTATTAAGGTGGCAGTGAGCTGGCAGAATCATTAGCAGACTGGATGAAATGCTTGGCAGTATTTTGTCTGCTGCAAACCTTCTAAGTCCAAAGTTTGCTGATGTCAACACTGCCTTTCATCCTTTCGGGGTTGATAAATTAAGTACCAGTTGAACACTGGGGTTGATGTAATCAACTCATCCCCACCTCCCCACAAGCTGCCCCTGTGGCAAAAATTTGAAATAATGATAATAATTATTATTGTTTTTATTATTATTAAGGCAGTGAGCCAGCAGAATCGTTAGCACTCTGGATGAAATTGCTTAACGTTGTTTCATCCATGTTTGCGCTCTGTGTTCTAATTCCACTGTGGTCAACTTTGCCTTTCATCCTTTCGGGGTAAATGAATTAAGTACCAGTCAAGTGCCGGGGTCACTGTAATTGACTTAACCCCTCCCCACAAATTTCAATGCCTTGTGCCTATTGTAGAAAGGATTATTATTTAATCAAAAACTGAGTGTTTAGCTTTATTTCTCACAATTTCCCACTTGCAAGATCAATTAAATCTTCCCATTATTTTGGATTTGATGTCTTTTAAGCTGACACTTTAGGGTCACTGTTCCTTATTGGAATCACTGAGGGGTTTATGCTTCCATCTACCCTGATTAACATTAAGACTTTTATCAACCCCAGAAGGCCAACAGACAAGTTTACCTTGATAGGATTTGAACTCAGAATGTAAATGGTTAAGCTAAATACCATAGGTAGTTTGCCTGATGTTATACTGAATCTGCTAATCCTCTGCCCTTATTCTATGTTATTCCTTCCCTTTAATCTCTGATTAACCTTTCTGTTCTCTCCCCACCACTTTCTCATCTAGTTCACAGTTCAATATTCAGCTTACAAGAAAAGGGTGGCAACCATCTATGCCAAATCACACAGGCACCCCACCACACACACGCAATATGTGTGTATTGCTTACATTATAAGAAATTTCTATTATTTTCGAAACTACGTGACACACAAATCGCCTCCTCAGTGGAATTTGAAGGAAACAAATCCACAAATAATCCTTCCTGCTGTAGGCACAAAGCCTAAAATTTTGCAGGAGGTGTTAAGTTGATTACACTGACCCCAGTACTTGACTGGTACTCACTTCATCATCCCTTAAAGAATAAAAAATGCAGTCAACCTCGGTGGAATTTGAACTCAGAATGTGTAGAGGGACGGAATGTTTTGGGGAGTTGTATCTGGCATACTGTTGATTTTGTCAACTTGCTGCCTTTATATAAAGCCACAAATAATAGCATATAGAGTGTAGAGCTAAAAAACCCTTGGATGGGTGTATATATTCGCGTTGTTGTGTTTTCTCTTTGTGTTTTCATGTTTGGATTAACTATATATATATACACACACATACATACATATATATAAAATTTAATGTTTCTCTCCATTTTTGCTCCCTGATAGATTGAAGAACTGAAGACCAAAGAAAAACACATTGCTCAACTGGAACAAGACCTCGGTCACCAGTCTGGATACATGATGCAACTAGAGAAGAAAATTTCTTCTCAGGACAAAGGTCCAAATCCATCGTCACCAGGTGGAGCCACCACACCAAGCAAACCAACAAGCACAGCGCATAACTACAGCCCTAGCAAAGACTCTGATGGGAACCAACAAACAAACTTGGTAAGTACTGCTCAAGTTTCCATTTTCCTTTTTCTTTCTCGTCACGTGGGCCCCAATGTTGTAGCATCATCATCATCACCATCATCCAACAACTCCTGATGGTGTCACTGCTGCCTGAAGTTGCTCATCTCATCTCTCTCTCTCTCTTACTCTCTTTCTCTCTCTCTCTTACTCGCTCTCTCTCTTTCTCTCATTTGTGTATCTATGTGTATATATACACATCTGCTTGTTCTCTCCACCTCTCTTCTAATTCTACACACTTGCTGTCATTACACCTGTTGTACTGCCCTATTTTTGTCTTGGAACAGTGCCAGAAACAACGGATGGAAGAGAACTGGCAGATATTTCTAATTTTCTGCTAGCAGAGAAAAAAAATATTATCTTAGACGACAACAGAGATGTTGATGACGACAATCAAGATGATAGTGTGCGTGTGTGTATGTAAATATTCTGGAAATTTGCCAAAAAAGTTAAGAGTAACATGAGTTGTGGAACCTACTTTCTGCCTCTAAACTTCAATAACTTTATGATGACCTATATAAAGCTAAATTAATTAATTATCTAATTATCTCTGGGGTTTTTTTTCTAAAGTTTCTCATTTGCTTAATTACCAATTAAACTACACACAAGATTAAACAATTATTTGCTTTTAGCAATGGGTTGCTAATCCTAATCAATGTAGATTAAGAGTGGATTATCTAAGAGGATAATGTTAAAAGCTAATAGTTAGTTGGTGTTGCCTTTATCTGGTCCACATGTTTACTTTGGCTCTGTTCTCTGTCAGCTGTAATTGTGTTCGACTGAGGATTTGATCCCTGCTCTCCAAATCACCAAACCACATGACCAATTTCAGTTATTTTGTCACTCCATCACTCGGTTATTTCCTCTGTCCCTCCACCTTCATTGACCCTAGTTCTGCTTACTGTTTCGGTAAGCAGTCGGTGGGTGGATTAGTGTTCTGTATATCAAAACTATATAGAAAATCACCTTCAGCTGAGACCTAGGCAATTATTCCAAGTCTGGTTCACTCGGCTGTTTGTGGTTATCCCTCTTATTCCAGCTGTGTCAGGCTTCATCGTGTTGAATCCGTTAGTTCTAACCAATATTTGACAAAGTTGATAAATCATTAAATATTTATTCAAAGTTGTCTGAAAGTCAATGCTACTGTTTCAACTGTCCGTCACCAAAGGATTATCTATTCCCATTCATTCTGTCACTTGCTGTTCACCTCACTTCCACAAACACCTCTCACACACACACACACACACACACACACACACACATGAATCGTGAAGTCCAAAGATATGGCACCACTCTATGGAAACGAGTTTTACAAGTTACATTGTATAAATTCTGGATGTTGTTCACATTTTTGTCTTGGTGAAGTTGTCTATGGACCTTCTGTTGATCACATACTCACATTTATCAAGGTATGTCTCTCTCTCTATCTCTCTCTCTTTCTCTCTCTCTCTATCTCTCTCTCTTTCTATCTCTCTCTCTCTATCTCTATCTATCTCTCTCTCTCTCTCTCATTGATTTTTGATCTTTTTTACCTCTAATTACCTCGAGTTGTTTCAGTTCACACTTGTTTTACCTGTGAAAGGTATACTTCACTTCTTAATTTACAATTAGACCGATTCTTATTAGCAACCTCGCCTTAACACCTTGTTGTAGGATTTTCAAAAGGTTTACTAAGAGCAGACATGGAACTTTTGATAAACTAAATAACATTCTACACAATGGAATAGTTCAGTTGTTAACCCTTCAGCATTTAGACCATATCCAGTCCAAATATTCTACCTGTTTTATGTTCAAACCTGCTGGGTCTGGCCTCTCACACCTGTCCTACCATGTCATTCTAAAAATAATCAAGTATAATCATTGAAATCTCAAAGCTATGAGATAATCCATGATTAACTCAAAGCAACGTGAATAATAACCGGTACTCCGTTGGTTATGTCAGTGAGTGTTCCAGTTGATCCGATCGATGGAACTGCCTGCTTGTGATATTTTGCATACACCTGGCTGATTACTCCGCAGACATGCATACACTTAATGTACTTGTCAAGGAGATTCGACTTGACACAGACTGTGTCAAGGCTGGGTCTTTGAATAAAGTGTATAACTTATTTTTGCCTGCTGAGTGGAGCAACATCATCATCATCATCATCGTTTAACGTCCACTTTCCATGCTAGCATGGGATGGACGGTTCGACTGGGGTCTGGGAAGCCAGAAGGCTGCACCAGGCCCAGTCTGGTCTGGCAGTGTTTCTACAGCTGGATGCCCTTCCTAACGCCAACCACTCCGTGCTTCTTATGTGCCACCAGCACAGGTGCCAGGCAAGGCGGGTAACGGCCACGATCGGTTGGTGCTTTTTACATGCCACTGACATGGAGGCCAGTCAAGGTGGCGCTGGCAACGGCCACGTTTGGATGGTTCTTTTACGTGCCACTGGCACTGGTATCACAACTACAATTTCCATTGATTTTTTATCGATTTCGATTTCACTTGCCTCAACATGAAATATAAAGTCTTGCTCAAGGCCCAGCTTGCTGCCAGGATTTGAACTCAAGACCTCACAATCATAAGATGAATACTCTAGCCATTAAGCCATGTGCCTTCCCCATGTGAATAAATAAGCGTTATGTTTGACAGGGTAATCTGAGTTCTAAAGGGTTAAAGTTATTCTTTGAAAATTAAATGGTTGTTTAGTTTCCTAGGACTGGCTGACATCTGACTACCTCCTCTTCCTCATTGTTTTCTATCTGTAAGTTTTGTTCATCTGCAATATTTAGAATTCAATCTAAACAAACGGTAGAAATAAATCTTTGAATTCAACTTGTTTGTTGGTTGGTTGAAAAGAAGGTTTCTCTTAAGCTGTGTTTGTAAAGAAAAAAATAGTGATATATTTGAAAGATGTATGGCAATTTCTAGAAAATCTCAGAGAAGGCATGGCTGTGTCATAAGAAGTTTGCTTCCCAACTACATGGCTCTGAGTTCAGTCCCACTGCATGTAGCCCTGGGCTGACCAAAGCCTTGTGAGTTGATTTTGTGTTGCTGACCTCGAAAAGTTTACTTTTTATTCTAAGACACGAGGGAAATGGTCAGTCAAATATCAGCCGGTACCAAAGATGTTAAATACATTTATTCTATTATTGTTATTATTATTATTATTATTATTATATATTGTAATTTGTGAAAATAGTGTCAGTGGTTACTGGTTTCCAATAGATCAATCACTGGTTATAAATTTCCAACAGCTCAATCACTGAGTGAAGAACGAAATGGGTGTTGGAGTTTTAGGAATTATCTTTTGTGGGGGGGAGCCAAGCCATTGCAGCACCATGGCTGTTGCTGGTTTAAGCTGTGTGAAGACCTCTTTATGTTTTGACAACAAGATTGATTTATTACTTCCAAGGGGAAGTCTGTGAATAGAATCCCTGTTTCATGGTCTTCAAGTAAGAACTGCTCCCTATTTTCCTTGTTTTGATAGATTCAGGTCATTGTTGATCAAACAGGACCGTAAAATCAAAAGCATTCCAGCCATGATTACCTTTTTGCAATAATCTTATCTAATGTGTCCTTCGTTTCATAAGGCAGTATGTGGTTTGATAGATTAGTTTCTATTTTAAGCAGACTACATAGACTTTCTTGTTAGTTGGTCTCAATCCAAACAATTCTCTCTCTCTTGGAGAGGCACAAGCACCTACACATACATATACACACACGGCAGTAACTTCTGCCTACCAAATTCAATCACAAAGCTTCAGTCAGCCCAGGGCTATAGCAGAAGACACTTGCCCATAGTGCCACACGATGGGACTGAACCCGAAACCATGTAGCTGGGAAGCAAGCTTCCTAATCACTCAGCCATGCCCATTTGAATATTTCTTACTTAGAATATAAAATGTCTTAAATACCAAAATACAATACTTGTAAATATAAGGCACTGAAATCCAAGTCACTTTCTTATAAACTTAACACTTGTTTTAGCTTTTGTATATGATGGCCTCTGTCTGTGTGTCTGTGTGTTGTTCTACACATTTTATTGACCAAGTTGATGTGTTTTTCTATTTCAGAAAGAGAACAGCAGTTGCCAAAACAGTAAAAACAAAGTGCCCGGTTACCTGGCAAGGAAGAGTGACAAAGAAAACTCCACCTTCCTTGCACAGATCCGCAGTCTACAGCAAAAGATCTCTGAACAGTATAAAACCATCAATGCTCTCAGACAAGCATGTTCCGTAAGTAACAACCTACCATTTGGACTGGCCCAAATGTTCTTTACCTTTTTATGTTCAAACTAGTCGGGTCCAGCCTCTCTCATCAACCTCACAATATCATTCTAAAAATAAACATCTACGACATTAAAATCTCAAGCTGCAAGATAATTCAGGAATAATTCAAAACAATCATCATCATCATCATCGTTGTTTAACGCCTGTTTTCCATGCTGGCATGGGTTGGACGGTTTGACTGAGGGCTGGCGAGCCAGAAGGCCGTACCAGGCTCCAATCCGATCTGGCAATGTTTATACAGCTGGATGCCCTTCCTATAATCAACCACTCTGTGAGTGTAGTGGGTGCTTTTTACATGCCACCAGCACGTGGGCCAGTCGGGCAGTACTGGCATCGGCCATGCTTGAATGCTGCTTTTTACATGACACCAGCATAAGAGCCAGTCAAGCAGTGAATAAATAATCATTGCATTTGAGTGAGGAATCTGAATGCTAAAGGGTTATTGTTTTGAAGGGCAGGTTGTGCAGATGCATTTTGCTGTGTTGGAATGTGCATCTGTGTGTGTGTTTTGGGGCTTTATATATCCAAATGTTTTTTTTTGTTGGTTTATTTCTTTTTCAAAAATGCTGTGTATAATTAGTCAATTACAGAACAAGACAGACCATGATAAAAGCCACAACTCTGTTGATGACAGGTAAAACTATTTCAGTTAGCTGTAATCATCAAAAAATATATCTAAATATATTTAACCATGAAACTATAGATTTAGGCAGGTTCCACAGTGATGGTTGCAGAGGGAAGACTGTTGTCTTTATAACTAATAATGGTGAAGGGACATTCTACATTGGGATTCTTGTAGTAACAGTCTCTGTGCAAGTGGAATGGTAAGGTGACAATGGTAATTAGCTGAATTCCACTCTTGTTTATATATGTGGCCATAATGGTGGAAATTTTGATGAGTCTGGTTAAGACATCATGACCACCACCACTCAGCTCTCTTCAGTGGAAGACTTATTCCTACTTTAACAGAGGAAGTGGCATTGAAACATTTGTAGTAGAACGTGGTGTTGATAGTTTTTCTTGTTTTTTTTTTTATTATCTTAAGTCAGGAGGGAAATTGGCAACACTTGTGGCTCTTTACTGGGTCTCTGAAACCTGTTGGGGGAGGGCATTCTTGAACTAGAGGCCTGGCCTGGCCTGGACTTGATGCTTGCAACAGAGTGGATTCCTCCATTAAAGGGACTCAGGGTACATTCATATAAAGGTGTTTCAACTGGGTAACTGATTAACACCCAAATTGTACAGTTATCTCCTCTATCACCCAATATATATATATATATATATTAGTCCAACCCATGCTAGCATGGAAAGCAGACGTTAAATGATGATGGTGATCTATATATATATATATATATACACACACACACACACACACACACAATGGTTTTACTAAGATAAAGCTGGCATGCCTTCATCCCATTAGCAAAGTGAGAAGAGAAGCAAGCTGCTGCATAACCACCATGTACTTTACGTTTCTGTTCACCTCATCTTTCTAAAGGTGCACACAGACACTCTTGCTTATGTCACCTGCAGTCGACAGTTGTGATGAGGATGATGATGACGATGGCATGCAATAGTGATGGTTATTGTGAAAATAATGATAATAGTTGTTGGTTGTTGGTGAAGGCTTATGGAGGCAATAGTTGTAAGAATGACGATGATGATGATTGTGGATTACAGAAATAATGACTCTGCTAATGGTGATGATATTATGAAGAGAGCCATCCTAGACAGAGAGACAGACAGACAGGCAGACAAACAGAAAGAGTTCATCTGTAGACTTGCTGATAAAACTCTTCATCCAAATGTAAATGTCAATGAAACAGACATGTGAGTGAAGCTAAGACTAAGCTTTAGCTAAACTCTCTTTTGTATTATTATGGATATGTATATATATATATGTATATGTGGATATATATATATATGTGTGTGTGTGTGTATACATGCATCATTTGCTATGTACGTGTATTGTAATGATTTAATTGTTTATCTTCTGAGATTATGGAAGACTTAATACCTCTGGATAACTTGCTTTCTTACAACTTGTTAATCTCATTCATCATGTATTTGTCTGCTTTCCAACGGTTCAATCTCTGCTGTTTGATTTCACATGACCTATAGAGATATAGCTAGCTTACTGGATGAACAGACAGACAGAAAGGTAGATACCATCATCATCATCATTTAACATCCATTTCTCCCACGATTACAAGTCAGAGTTTATTGAAGCAAATTTCCTATGGTCAGATGCCCTTCCTGTCCACAGCCCATGCCTGGTTTAAAGGATGGTGATGTTTCCTCATGGCCTGGCATGTTTTTGCATAATATTGAAAATGAATAACATTCATTTACATCATCACACAGTGTCATGACAAGCTGACACAAACACACACACACACACATATAGGAAATTACAATGATGAAGGAATAAGAAATTATCATGGACTTCATTAGCTTACATGCATTTCTTACAGCAGAAACAACTGTAAGCCAATGAAAGTCATGCTTATTCTTTTGTCTTTCTAATTTCTTACTACTGTTCTCTTGTTCTATACTCAACTGGTGCTTTCTTCTCAAGTACATGAATATTGAGTTCAGCCACCAGGTTATTAGGAGCGCAATGTCTAAGCGAAATAATAATATATATATATATAGGTACAGGAGTGGCTGTGTGGTAAGTAGCTTGCTTACCAACCACATGGTTCCTGGTTCAGTCCCACTGCATGGCACCTTGGGTAAGTGTCTTCTATTATAGCCTCAGGCTGACCAAAGCCTTG